>NC_092791.1:31092287-31392287 GCF_047496795.1 Chiloscyllium punctatum | reverse complement strand
TAAGAGTAATAAAAAGATGGATTACTGGGCTAATGGTAGACTACTTGGTAGTGTGGAAGAGCAGAGGGATCTTGGTGTCCATGTACACAGATCTCTGAAAGTTGCCACCCAGGTAAATAGTGCAGTGAAGAAGGCATATGGCGTACTGGCTTTTATTGGTAGAGGAATTGAGTTCCGGAGTCCTGAGGTCATGCTGCAGTTGTATAAGACTCTGGTGCGGCCGCTTCTGGAATATTGTGTGCAGTTTTGGTCGCCATACTATAGGAAGGATGTGGAGGCACTGGAACGGGTGCAGAGGAAGTTTACCAGGATGTTGCCTGGTATGGTAGGAAGATCCTATGAGGAAAGGCTGAGGCACTTGGGGTTGTTTTCTTTGGAGAAAAGAAGGTTTAGGGGTGATTTGATAGAGGTGTACAAGATGATTAGGGGGTTAGATAGGGTTGACAGTGAGAACCTTTTTCCGCGTATGGAGTCAGCTATTACAAGGGGGCATAGCTTTAAATTAAGGGGGGGTAGATATAGGACTGATGTTAGGGGTAGGTTCTTCACTCAGCGAGTCGTAAGATCATGGAATGCCCTGCCAGTAGCAGTAGTGGACTCTCCCTCTTTCTGGGTATTTAAGCGGGCATTGGATAGGTATATGGAGGATAGTGGGTTAGTGTAGGTTAGGTGGGCTTTGATCGGCGCAACATCGAGGGCCGAAGGGCCTGTACTGCGCTGTATTGTTCTATGTTCTATGTTCTAAATAATTTCTCTGGATGTATTTCCAGGAATATCCTCCCTCAGCACAGCTGTAATGCTCTCCCTTATCAAAAACGCCACTCCCCCTCCTCTCTTGCCTCCTTTTCTATCCTTCCTGTAGCATTTGAATCCTAGAACATTAAGCTGCCAGTCCTGTCCATCCCTGAGCCACATTTCTGTAATTGCTATGATATCCCAGTCCCATGTTCCTAACCATGCCTTGAGTTCATCTGCCTTCACTGTTAGGCCCCTTGCATTGAAATAAATGCAGTTTAATTTATCAGTCCTACCATGTTCTCTGCTTTGTCCCTGCCTGCCCTGACTGTTTGACTCGCTGCTGTTCTCAACTGTACCAGTCTCAGATTGATTTCTTTCCTCACAATCTCCCCCCGACTCCACCCCCCACCTTACTAGTTTAAATCCTCTCGAGCAGCTCTCGCAAATCTCCCTGCCAGTATATTAGTCGCCTTCCAATTTAGGTGCAATCCGTCCTTCTTGTCCAGGTCACTTCTACCCCAAAAGAGATTCCAATGATCCAAAAATGTGAATCCTTCTCCTATACACCAGCTCCTCAGCCATGCATTCATCTGCTCTATCCTCCTATTCCTGCCCTCACTAGCTTGTAGCACCGGGAGTATTCCAGATATTACTACTCTCGAGGATTTCCTTTTTAAATTCCTGCCTAACTCTCTGTAATCTCCCTTCAGAATCTAATCCTTTTCCCTTCCAATGTTGTTGGTTCCAATGTGGACAATGACCTCCTGCTGGCCCCTCTCCCCCATGAGAACATTCTGCACCCTCTCTGAGACATCCTTGATCCTAGCACTAGGGAAGCAACACACCATTTTGATTTTTACTGCTGGCCACAGAAACATCTGGACCTCAGACTGGAGAGTCACCTAACAAGATCAATCACTTGGAACCCGACATACCCCTCGTTGCATTAGAGCCAGTCTCAAACCAGAAACTTGGCTGTTCATGCTATGTTCCCCTGAGAATCCATCAGCCCCTACATTTTCCAAAACAGTATACTTGTTTGAAATGGGGATAGCCATAGAAGACTTCTGCACTACCTGCCTACCTCTCTTATCTTTCCTGGAGTTAACCCATCTATGTGACTGCATCTGCAACTTTTCTCCCTTCCTATAACTGCCATCCATCACATCCCCTTGCTCTTGTAAATTCCTCATTGCCTCTAACTGTCTCTCCAACCAACCCATTCGATCTGATAGGATTTGCAATCAATAGCATTTATTGTAGATATAATCCTCAGTAACCTGTAAACTCTCCCTAAACTCCCACACTGACAGGAAGAGCATATCACTGTACTAAAGACCATTTTTGCTCCTTCACAATCTACAGACCCAGAAAATAGCACTGTCTTATTCCTCTACAAAACACTGCTAAATTAATAGTTATGGCTTATATTTTAAGTTTAATCAAGAGACATATCTCAATAAAACATATAATCAAGAAAGAACCCATTCTACTCACTACTGCAGGTTACTGTAAGGCCACTTATCTGCTTCTGTGCTGTGACCTTTCCCAAACAGGTTCCTCCAAGATTAGTTGTGAATTTCATTGTTTGTTAATTTCCCCAGACGCACTCCAATGTCCAGCGATACATGAATTCAAACGAAGCAAAAATCTTGGTGTGAGGTTTCTTGATATTCATCAATGCCACAGTCTTTGATCAGGAGATAAAAACCCAAGATTGGGCTGATTATTGCATTCTGCTACCTTCAGCTGCAATATGGCCCACAATTATGAACAGGGTCTCAAAAGTATCCTCAGTAATCCTGGAACGTAAAAAGCATTTGCCATTTCAGAAGGTTTGAGAGACCAGTTGACATATCCAGTCCCACTGATCTTTGTGTCATTAAAATTTTGAGAGTTTTCACTTCCACATTCTGTCCATTCAGTACATTGATCAGTCTTTGAGAAGTACTTCATGATTTCCAGTCTGACGTTTGCTTTTCCATAGTTTGGCCCTGTGCCCTCTCATCCTAGAAAGCATGTTCAGTTTGAAGTGTGTTCTAAGTTAGTGATAAAATCCATTTTTATATTGATTTATGTTATGTAACCTGTGTGTATTTTAACATTCAGGGCATATCGTTCCACAACTGGTTACGTTTGATCCTGCCGAGGAATGGGGTGGGGTTTGTTGCAAGATTTTTAATAGATCGCTCGATCGGTTCAAGTGTTAGTCAGTTTGTCAGTGAAGGAGAGTTGGATGAGGTGACTCTGTATTGTTAAACTGCTCCATGCAGTTGAGACAAAGGACAATCCATGGGCAAGAGATTTCTGTTCACTAAAAAGAGAACTGGAGCTGTGCTAGTGATTAGATGCTGGAGTGCAGTCTTGTGATGCCCAATGGGATGCCCTGTCTGTAGAAGAAATTGAGCAACTAGGAAAAAAGAGGAGGGATGGCATTTTAGGTTAAGGACAATATGGCAATACTGGAACAAGAGGATGACTCAGGGGATTCAAGGATAGAAATGACTTGGCTAGAGTTCAGGAATAAGAAGGTTGCAATTAACATTGCTTGGTGTAAGCTATAGACCACCAATTTGTCGGAAGGATGTAGAGGAAGAAATCTGCAAAGAAATTACAAAGATGTGTGAAGATTATAGTTATAATGGGGGACTTTAATTTACCACTGTCACAGTCTATATGCAGATTATGTAAGCGGTAGCAAGGGACAGGAATTCCGAGATGCGTTGAGGAGAATTCCTGTAGCAGTATGTGTGAAGTCCAACAAGAAAGGAGACCCTGCCAGACCTGGTTCTTGGGAATGAGATGAGCCAAGTAGATCAAGTGTAGTGGGGGGACATTTAGAGGACAGGGGTCATTGTGTCTTAGGGTTTACAGTGACAGTAGAAATGACATTGATCAATCGGAAGTAAGGATAGTCAACTGGTGGTCAGCTGACTTAAAATTGGCAAGAATGGAGCTTAGCCAGATAAATTGGAACCAGAGGTTGGTGGGAAAAAATGGGCTACTTTCAAAGAGGAAAAGTCAAGATTATTCCCTCAAAAGGGAAAGGTGAATAAACAAATCCAGAGTTCCCTCGATAGTGAATGGGGATTATGAGAAAAGATTGGGAGCTGAACTTAAAGAGAAATCGTAGTCTTCTATAAGCACATAAATAGTTAAAGATGGGTAAAAGAAGGAGGAGGAGGACCACTAGGAACCGAAAAGTAGATCTACACCTCGAGACAAGGCATGACTGAGATGTTTAATGAATACTTTGCATCTGCCTTTGCCTATGAGGCAGATGCTGTCAGGCCAGGTCACGGGTGTGGAAGCTCAGTCACTAGAAGGGTTTAAAGTTGATAAGCAGGATGTATTGCTGTCTGTAGTTACAGTTGATAAGGCAC
Source organism: Chiloscyllium punctatum (assembly GCF_047496795.1). NCBI lineage: Eukaryota > Metazoa > Chordata > Chondrichthyes > Orectolobiformes > Hemiscylliidae > Chiloscyllium > Chiloscyllium punctatum. The sequence goes on along the minus strand of NC_092791.1, from coordinate 31,388,166 downwards.
CGGGATGAGGTGCATCCAAGGATATTGAACAAAGTGAGAGCCAAAACTGCAGAGGTGCGGGCAATAATCTTTCAATCTTCCCTAGCTTTGTGGGTGATGCTGGAGAACTTGAGAATTGCAAACATTGCGTTCTTGTTTAAAACGAGTTGTAGAAAATAGGTCCACAGGCCAGTTATTTTAACTTCGGTGGTGGGGAAATCTCCAGAAACAACTATTTGCAATAGAATTAATCATCACATTGAAAACTCAGAAGAGTCAGCATGAACTTGTTCAGGGAAAATTATGTCTGACTAACTTATTGGGAAGTGTGGATGTATAGAGGGATCTGGGTGTCCTTGTACACTAGTCAATGAATGTAGACAGGCAGGCGCAGGAAGCAATTAGGAAGGCAAATGCTTTATTGGCTTTCGTTGCAAAGGATTTTAGTTCAGAAGTTGGGATGTCTTACTGCAGTTATACAGGGTCTTGATGAGACTACAGTAGAGTATTAGATACTGTTTTGGTCTCCCTACCCAAGAAAGGCTGGACTTGCCATAGAGGGAGTGCAGCAAAGCTTCACAAGGCTAATGTCGAGGCTGGCAGGACATCCTGTGGGGAGAGAGGTTCAAACTGGGCCTGGATTCACTGGAATTTAGAATGATGAGAGGGGATCTGATTGAAACATAAAATTCTCACAGGGCTGGACAGTCTAGATACAAGGCAGATACTACCCTTCGTTGTAGAGTCTAGAATCAGTGGACACAGTCTCAGAATGTGAAGTAGACCATTTAGGACTGAGATGAAGAAACGTTTCTTCACTCAAAGGGTGGTGAACCTATGGAATTCTCTATTACACAATGTTGTGGAGACCAAGTCACTGAATATGTTCAAGAAAGAGATAGATGATAATTTTTTAGATTTTAAGGCATCGGGGGTATGTGAAGAAAGTGAGGATATGGCATTGAGACAGAGGATTAGCCACGATCATACTGTCCAGCAGAGCAGGTTTGAAGGGCAAATGGCCTACTCTGCTCGTTGTTTCGATGTTTATGTTGAAGTTTTTTGAAGAGGCAACAGATGGTTAAGCACAAGGATGTTAATGTGGTGTACATGGACTTCAAAACACATTCAGTACAGTGCCACACAACAGACTTGTAAGGAAGGTAATAGGTCATGGAATAAAAGGGAAGTAGCACCATGGATACAAAATTGGATGAGGGATCAGAAAAGAAGAGTGACAGTTAATGGCATTTTTCAGGCTGGAGTACTGTTGATAGTGGAATTCCTTAGGGCTTGACATTGGGACCTTTGTTTTTCCCGATTAAATATAATTAATCCAGATCTTGGTGTGCAGGGAACAACTTCAAAGTTTACAAATGACACAGAATTTGGAAGAAGAGAACAGTGTAGAACTTCAAAAAGGCATTGATAAGTTGGTGGAGTGGGCAGATAGGCATCAGATGAAGTTCAATGCAGAGAAATGTGAGGTGATACACTAATCTTTGGTACAAAGAACATAGTGAGTATAAAATAAAGGGTGTTATTCTAAAGGAGCAGAGAGACTTGGGAGTATAGGTGCGTCAGTCATTGAAGGTGGCAAGACAGGTAAAGAGAGCAGTTAGTAAAGCATATAGTGTCTGAGGCTTCATTAATAAGGACATAGAATACAAGAGCAGGGAGGTTATGCTGAACCTATATTGGACACTGGTTAAACCTTAGCTGGAGTATTGTGTACAGTTCTGGGTGTCACACTTGAGAAAAGCTAAAAATACATTAGAGAGAGTGTAGCAGAGGTTTATGAGAAAGTTTGGTTAGAGTCATAGAGTCCTACAGCATGGAGACAGATCCTTTGGCCCAAACTGGTCCATGCTGACCAAAATGTTCATCTACGCTAACCCCATTTCCCTGCACTTGGCCCATATCCTTTAAACCTTTCCTATCCATGGATTTGTCCAAATGCCTTTTAAATGTTGTTAATGTACCTGTCTCAACAACTTGCACTGGTAGCTCATTCCATATGTGTACCATCCTCTGTGTAAAAAAGTTGCCACTCAGGTTACCTTTCATTCTTTCCCCTCTAACCTTAAACTGATGCCCTCTAGTCCTCGATTCCTCAACCCTGGGAAAAAGACTAAGTGCATTCACCCTATCCATGCCTCTCATGACCTTATACACCTCTATAAGGATCCCCCCCCAGTCTCCTACACTCTAAAGAAAATAGTCCCAGTTTGTCTAATCTCTCCCTATAACTCAGACCATTGAGTCCTGGCAACATCTTTGTAAATTTCTTCTGCACTCTTTCCAGTTTAATAACATCCTTCCTATAATAAGGTGACCAAAACTGAACAAGTGCAACCTCACCAATGCCCTGCACAACCTCAACATAACTTTCCAAGTTCTATACTCAATGCCCTGACTGATGAAGGCCAGTGTGCCAAAAGCCTTCTTCACTGCCCTGCCTATCTGTGACTCCACTTTCAGAGAACCATGCACCTGAACCCCAAGGTCCCTCTGTTCCGTTACACTCCTTAAGGCCCTACCATTCACCATGAAACTCCGACCTTGATTTGACTTTCCAAAATGCAACACCTCTCACTTATCTATATTAAACTCCATCTGCCATTTCCTGGCCCATTTCACCAGCTGATTAAGGTCCTGCTGCAATTTCTGAGGACCTTCCTCACTGTCCACAATACCGCCTGTTTTAGTGTCATCAGGAAACTTACTAATCATGCCTTGTACGTTCTCATCCAAATCACTGATATAGTTAACAAACAGCATTGGGTCTAGCACCAACCCCTGAGATACTCCACTAGTCACAGGCCTCCAGTCCAACAAGCATTCTTCCACTATTACCCTCTGATTCTTACCAGCAAGCCAACTGTGTATCCAATTTGCCAGCTCCCCCTGGATTCCATGTGATCTGACCTTCCAGAGCAGCCTCCTATGTGGAAACTTATCAAAGGCCTTACTGAAATCCACATTGACCCTGCCCTTGTCAACCTTCCTAGTCACTTCATCAAAGGACTCTAACAAATTTGTGAGGCATGATCTCCCATGCACAAAGCTGTGCTGACTGTTCCTAATCAAACCCTATCTTTCCAAATTCATATATATCTCATCTCTCAGAATCTTCTCATGTAACCTACCTGACACAGATGTTAGACTCACTGGTCTACAGTTCCCAGGTTTTTCTTTGCAGCTCTGAATGAATAATTTATTCCTTGTTGGATCATAAATATTTATCTGAGACTGAGATTCAATTTAAATGTGCCTTGGACCATTAGCGTTCACAGGGAAAGTGGTGTGAAAGCTTAGACAAACTGTCTACGGCATTAAACTCATACAGTTAACTTTTTCTGACTTTAGGTGAACATATGTTGTGATGGGGTTATGGAAAGGGAAGACCTGATCTTCAGAACCTTGCATTGCTGATGTCACCTGGGACAGCAAGAAGGAAAAGAGAACTCCATTTATACAATGCATTTTACAACTGAAGGACATGTTTTTCAGCAGATTAAGTATTTTTTGAACTGTAATCATTTTTTAAACATTCTCCTCTTTGGTTTCAAATCCCTTTATGGCCGTGCTAACCCCTACAAGGCCCATGGGGATCACTAATTAATCTCCTCTTGGAGCTCATCAACTATGAATTCCCTTGATAGCAGGAAATGGCCTGCTCAGCTAGAACTCATCACCTGAGACCTTTTTGGTGCAGTTGTAGTGTTCCTATCTCTGAGCAAGGAAACTTGGGTTTAAATCCCGCCTACTCCTGAGGTGTGTCACAAACTCTCTGATCTGGTTGGTTAGAAAATCTGTCCCAACCCGTGGCCTGAGAGTCCCACCTGCTCCAGAGGTCTGTAATAATATCTCTAGACAATTGATTAGAAAAATAGGTTCAATTTTTTTAAAAAGAGCCAAGCAGGTTAAAATGTTTGTAAAAATTATATAACCATGGGTGATTTGGGCGGGGGGGGGGGGGGTAGAAAATAAAAGTCCTATTAAAACTTGTATATATAAATCCACGGGAAAAATGAAACAGTGGACAGGCCCTGTTCTAGCACAAAACAAAAGAGCCAAGCAGCTCCTCGTCAGTATAGTGGTGAACATCTCCGTCTGTCAGACGGGAGACTGGGGTTCAGTTCCCCAGTTCCCCAGCCTAGTATCTCTGAGATGAGGTGGGGCAAGGTTTAAGGCCTCCTGTGGCGCAGAGGTAAAATCTCTTCCTCTGGATTAAAAGGTTTGAGTTTGTTCCACCTAAAACATTTATACATGTCATAACATCTGTGAACAGGTTCATTTAAAATTTAAGAGAAAACCGACCCAGGGTTCTTGTGATGCAGTGGTAGTGCCCCTACCTCTGAGCCTGGACACCTGGGTTCAGGCCTCACCTGCTGCAAAGATGTGTAATAACATCTGAACAGGTTGATCAGAAGATATAAAGCAGACCCTGAGCTCTTGTGGAGCAGTGGGAGTGAACCCACCACTAGAGGCCCACATTCAAATTCCACCTGCTCCAAACCTGTATCTTGACATCTCTGAACAGACTGGAAAATATCTTTAAAAAGTAGACCAAGGAGGGTTCTTGTGATGCAGCTGTAGTGTGACTACCTGTGGGCTAGGACACCTGGGTTCAAGCCATACCTGCTCCAAAAGTGCGTAATAACACCTCTGAGTGGGTTGATTAGAAAACAAAAGCAGGTCCAGCATTTTGATTTAGCTCCTTCCCGCGCTATCAACTTCTCCGTCGTGTTTGATTGTTTACACTGCCCATAATGGGCCTTGCCAGGGAGCTGACCTTTAACACCCCAGTGGGGCGATCCCAATCCTTTGTTAAGCCTGGGGTCAGAGCATTGAAGATTGATGGTCTGTACATTTCATGGGTGTACATTCCAGCAGCCCCCATGCAGCAGGGTGCCACCCACCTGGTGTGGGTGGAGCTTCGTCTGTTTGGCATCCAGCTCGGGTCCACGTACTGGCCCTTTAACAACCTGCTGCTGGAGGGTGAGCGGTTCCCAGAACTCGCTTTGTTAGTTCTGGGCTGGCTGGAGAAGGAGGCAGGGGGGCTTCCCCTTCTTGAGGCTATGGTGGGATGTGGGAAAGACTTACAGCTGCATCTTCAGCCAGGAGTACACAAGGCAGAAATCCAGGATCAAAAAGTTGGAGAAGGAGAAGCTCAACTTGAAGTAATGTCTTGGTCAACCCGATGTGGACCCAGCCCTGCAGGGTGTGTACGAAGAAAAGAAGGCCGCGCATCAAGACTTGTAGCTCGTTGTGTCCCAGGCCGTATACGTGAAGGTGCTCCTCGAGGACCTGAACTGTGGCTCCCCCTTCAACTCATTGGAAAAAAAGACACCTTGTGCTGCTGGCCGACAACAGGTCCCTTGCCTCTAATCCGGAGGACATCAGGGCCCAGATCAAAGCCTGTTACTCAGCTCTGTTCTCTCTGTATGTGTCCAGCAAGGATGCTTGCAGTTTTGTGGAAGGACCTGTTACAAGTCGGCCTGGGGAATGCCAGGATGCTCGATGCTCCTACCACTTTGGAGGAGCTGACTGGTGCCCTCACCTAGCTCTCAAGGGGCAAGTCCCCAGGGCAGGACTGAGAGTTCTTCAGGGCATTCTGGGACGTCTTGGGAAGCGACTATGCATGGGTCCTGGAGGAATGTTTTGCTGCTGGAGAGCTGTGCCTGTCATGGTGCAGGGAAGTCGTCATCCTGCTGCCAAAAGAAGAGAGACCTTCACTTATTTAAAAAACAGTGTCCAGTCTCCCTTCAGATTTTTGTCAGGGTATTGTCATCCCGCCTGGAATCGGTGATGCGCCACATAATCCACCCTGACCAGTCTTACACAGTCCCTAGTTGGAGGATCCATGACAATGTCCATCTGGTTCGGGACCTGATCCATTTTTCCCAGAGGACAGGTCTGTCAAGCACCTGCCTGTTTCTCAGTCAGGAAAAGACATTCAACAGGGTGGATGATGAGTATCTTGTCTGGTCAGCTGCATTCCCTGAACGTGGAGTCTTTCCTGTGCCTCTTGCGGAGGAGGTTGTCAGGATTGGCTCTACGAAAGCTGGGGACTGTTTTTTAATCCTATGCAGATGACATTCTCCTCACATTCACTGAGCTGGCTACCTGGGGAGGATGCATGAGTGCCAGGGGTGTACCAACATCAACCTGGCCAAATGTTCCTGCCTCCTGGTTGATCCGTGGTGGGTGGATTCCTTTCCACAGGAGTTATGGAGGTTCAGCTGGAGCACCACTCATCCTCTCTATCTGGGGGTCTATCTTACCTCAGCTGAGGAATCCTGGCCGGTGAATTAGAAGGCACTGGAGGCTCAAGTCTCAGTTTGCCTAGGCCGCTGGACAGGACTGCTCTGAGTGCTATCTTACAGGAGCCGGGTTCTGTCACAAACTAACTGGTGGCCTCCATGCTGTGGTACTGGTTGGTCCCTTTGCCCCCTCCTGATTTTATCACAGAAATCCAGGAGATGCCATTCCACTTCTTCTTGGACACGAAGGTGTGATGTGGAGGTGCTGGTGTTGGACTGGGGTGGACAAAGTTAAAAGTCACACAATGCCAGGTTATAGTCCAACAGGTACATTTGCAGACACATTCTATTTGTTCAAAAACCACACAATCTGTCGGCAGTCAATATTTTTTATAATCCATGTGACATTTTCTAAATTCCTACTTTGCAAATAGAACCAGTCTGACCCAAGATTGGAATACAGACAGACTCTAACCTCACACCTTTAATGCATTGTCTGAGCTGAGATGTCATTTCTTTTTATAAAACCTTAAGTTATTTTGAGAATGTGACTTGGAGGAAGTTTTGGGATCTACATATTAATGAATCAAAACCTGCAACCCCTTCTAAAACATGAAATACTTAACAGCAGTCTAAGTTGTTCAACATGTCGCATCAATTATAAAGTCATAGAGCCGCATGACACTGTAATCTTTTGTGAAACATTCTGTGTCCTATGATCCTATTCCACTAGCCACCTATCGAAGGAGCAGTTCTCCAAACGCTTGTGCTTCCAAATAAACCTGTTGGATTAGAAACCTGGTGTTGTGTGATTTTTAACTTGGAACAAGAAGAGACACTGAGTCTCCCCATTGAGGAGAACATTCAGTCGCTGGTACGCCTTTGCACTCTGGTGGTGTCTTTCCACCTTTGGACCCTGCAGCAATATGTCCCAGATGGTGCACCCTGGCGATGTATTTTTTTCTGCTGTGTGCATGACCTCAATTATGACATGCAGCTCTTGATTATTGACCACAAGAGTCTGCAAGTCTCTCTCAGGATGCTGCCTGTCGTTTACCAGCATCTGATCAATATCTGGAAAATAGTCAACTTGCACCAGGTCTTCCTGCCATCAGGAGCAGCATGTGTCAGCAGAGAGCCATTGCTCAAGAATCTGCATCTTCAATATCGAAAGTTCAAGTGGCTAGTGGAGAGGGTGGCCATGGGGCTATCCAGAGTTAGGAATGTGCTGGGTGGCGGAGGCTCCGGCCTGGATGTTGCCACAGGAAATGGCAGACAGGGTGGCAGCGGACATCCAGTTTGTGGCCAGGACTATCTATCACCTGAAAACAGGTGTGCGGTGGAATCCCGTCACTGCTGACCCCTGCTTGGATGGAATTTCACATTGGCCCCAAGGTCCTAAACTTCCCTCAGGAGCCCGTGCCCCACAACCTGAACTGCCTCATGGGAATGTCCTACATGTGGTGCTGTGAAGTCCATGTATTTTAATGGTTGTGGAAAATTGCTCCCCCTTTTTAGTGGTTTGAGAAATCTTTTGCTGTGCTTTTGATTGCACTTCAGACTCCATATTCCTGATCTTTGGACATCGGTATAGAGGGGTGTGGGCAGACTGAAGGACCTCCTGGTGGGTGTGCTCCTGGCCTGACCAGGCTGGCAGTAAACAGGTCCAGGCAGCAGGCTGTGGGAGGGGGTCATATCTGCTGGCTGTCTGACCCTCCTATGTGGCTGTGTTCGTGCCCAGGTGTCATTGGAGAGGGAGCACACAGTGTCCACCAATGCTTTTGATGCTTTTAGACAGAGGTGGGCACGTCCGTGGATATAGTGCTTTATCAGTCCTACAATTCAATTTTTATATAGCCCCTTCCCACTCTCCCTACCTCTCCCTCACTTTATGATGGTTTGCATTATTCTTAAAGGGTTTTTCATGTGAAGTATTCAATTGGAGACATGGCTGATTTACTGGCAGTGGTGAATAGAAGGACAAAAAACCTGCAGAACTGACTGTCCTGGGTTGGGACTAGCCAGTGTGTGCCACGAGTAGTGGCTCTTCTTTTGGTGTTCAACAATAAACAATGTTCCTTTCCAGTTGGGCTTCCTGAGTTATTACAATGGCCTTGCAACTCTATATGTCTGCAATCTCCCCCAATTACACAACTCTTTAATGCCTGCGCTCCTTTAACTCTGGCCTCCTGAGCATCTGATTTTTAAATGCTCCACCATTAGCCTTCAATTGCCTGGACCCCAAGTTCTGTAATTCCCTCCTTAAACTTCTCACTCTCTAATTTGCTTTTTTTCTCTAAAACACTCCTTAAAACATCCCTCTTTGACCAAACCTTTGGTCATCTACTCTAAGATCTCCTTTATATGGAATGGTGTCAAATGTTGCTTTATATTTCTCCTGTAAAGTGCCTTGTGATGTTTTGTTGTAAACATAGGTTCTTGTAATGTAGGTAACATGGCAGCCAATTTGCAAAAAAGCACTCTCTCTTAAAAAAGCAATGAGATATTGACCAGTTAATTAATTTTTGTGATGTTCAGGGGTAAATATTCGCCAAGTAAAATTTCTCTGTTGTTCTTTGAATAATATTATGGGAAGCTTTACATCCACCTAAGCTAGACAGGTAATCAGTTCACATCTCATCTGAAAGATGGCAGCTCAGCGTGCAATATTCCCTCAGTTCTGTGCTGCAGGATCAGTCTAAATCTCTGCTCAAATCTCTGGTGTGGAACTTATGCCTCTGAGTCAGAAGGTCTACCTGTTGAGCCCCGCCCCACATATAATGTTAGAATTAGAAAGTGCCCACAAGAAATGAAAAAAGACCATGTTTGGGATACTTATGTCATTTAAGAGAACATGGCACTTACCACAAGCAGTGAGTGAGAGATGGCAGAGTGAGGATAATGTCTTTGAATGTAAGAGGAGCTTGTGAAATCTTCTGAATGAGGGTCTCAGGGATTTTGTAATGTCACTTGATCTTGGCAGTTGTGTCAGGTAATTACTATCTTACTGTCTGGGGAGAACGTCAGGAGCAATCCCATAATTAATAACTAATGCAATTACACAGTGTTTGCAGAGTCTCAAATAGTTTCTTTTGTGTGAAGCCCAAAGCAGATTGGTGGTTTTTGTTCTATTTTAAACATAATCAGCTCTGTGATTAGAGACCCCAAATGCACCAAGACTGCTGATACTGATTTGTAACAAAGTTGACTTCAATCCAAGAAGAAGAATTTTTTTCCATCTGAATTAATGCGAGCTTCAGCACCCAGTGCAGTGAGACATCCCTCAAATCAAATGAAAATCTTCAGAGCCCATGTAGTTTTCTGTTAAGTCACCACTAAACACAAGGAACAACAACTTGTCTTGATGTAGCAGCTTAAATGTGGTAAAATGTCCTAAGATATTTTGTACGGGTATAGGTTAGACAAATATTTACCATACTCTACCTTGTTTTTGCCTTTTTAAGATGCTTTTTAAAACCTTCCTCTTATACCAAGTTTTTAGTCACCTGTCCTAATATAGAGTCATAGAGATGTACAGCATGGGAACAGACCCTTCGGTCCAACCCGTCCATGCCGACCAGATGTCCCAACCCAATCTAGTCCCACCTGTCAGCACCCGGCCCATATCCCTCCAAACCCTTCCTATCAATATCTTTTTACTCAGTTTGCTAATCGCATCTGTGAAGGTCCCAGCTTTAAGTCTTCCTGTTGAATGGTTTTACACCTCTATCCTTTTTAGGCTGTCTCCCTAAACAAAATGACCATCTTCATCTTTAAATTCAGCAGGTGGGAGCTTTAATCTGTGGTGCGCATGAGAGCTCAGCGCTTCCTGGTTGTGCACATGTCATCGTAAGCCATGTACTGAGAAAGATGGGGAAGATGTATTGGGAACCTCTGTAGTGGGGAAGATGTTTGAGTCTGTTATCAAGGAAGAAATAGCAAGACATCTCAAAAGAAATTGTCCCATTGTACAGACGCAGCATGGGCTCATAAATGGCAGGTCATGCTTCACAAACCTTTTGGAATTCTATGAAGACATTTCAAGCAAGGTGGACAATGGGGACCCAGTGGATGTAGTGCGCCTAGATTTCCAAAAGGCCTTTGACAAGGTGCCGCAAATGAGGCTGCTGCATAAGATAACGGTGCATGGTGCTAGGGGTAGACTATTAGTGTGGATAGAGGATTGGTTGACTGACAGGAAGCAAAGAGTGTGGATTAATTGTGCTATTTTGGCAGGCAAGCAATGACCACTAGTGTGCCTCAGGGATTGGTGTTGGGACCACAAGTATTTACAATTTATATAGATGATTTGGAGTTGGGAACCACATGTACAGTGTCAAAATTTGCCAATGACACTAAGATGAGTGGCAGAGCAAAGTGTGCAGAGGACTGTGTAACTTTGCAGGGAAACATAGATACACTGAATGAGAGGGCAAAGGTCTGGCAGATGGAATACAATGTTAGGAAATGGGAAGTTGTGCATTTTGGTAGGAATAACAGCAAAATAGATTCTTACTTGGATGGTAAAAAGTTGCAGCGTGCTGCAGTGCAGACGGACCTGGGTGTCCTTGTGCATGAATCACAGAAGGTTGGTCTGCAGGTGCAACAAGTAATTAGGAAGTCAAATGGAATTTTGTCCTTCATTGCTAAAGGGATTGAGTTTAAAAGCAGAGAGGTTATGTTGCAGCTATACAAGGTGCTGGTGAGGCCACTTCTGGAGTGCTCTGTGCAGTTTTGGTCTCCCTACTTGAGAAGGGATGTACTGGCAGTGAAGGGGGTTCAGAGGAGGTTCACTAGGTTGATTCTGGAGTTGAGAGGGTTGTCTTTTGAGGAGAGGCCGAGTAGATTGGGATTATATTCATTGGAATTCAGAAGAGTGAGGGGAGATCTTATTGAAACATACAAAATTGAAATAGATAGGATGTTTCCACTGATAGGTGAAACTAGGACAAGAGGGCACAGCCTCAAGATTAGAGGAAGCAGGTTTAGAACTGAACTGAGAAGGAACTTCTTCACCCAGAGGGTTGTTAATATATGGAATTCCTTGCTCAGGGAAGTATTTGACACTACTTCAGTAATTGCTTTTAAAGCTTTTTGAAAAATAAAGGAATTAAGGGGTATGGTGAAAACATGGGTAAGTGGAGCTGAGTCCACAAAAAGATTAGCCATGATCTTATTGAATGGAGGAGTAGGCTTGAAGGGCCGGACAGCCTGCTCCTAGTTCTTATGTATCATGTGTACCAGGAGACACCATGAAGTGGTGTCATCAGGAGCAATCAGACCCATGACTTAATTTGGTTCCATGTACACAGTAATCAAGGCAACTTCATTTTAGCCTGGCTCAATTTATTCTTCACTTAAGCTGATTTTGATTGTTTTTTTACTTTTACTGCACGTAAGTGAAGTAAAATTGCTTTCCTCGTCTCCAGGCTTTTTGAGTGAAAAATACTGTACGGGAGTCTGACTCCCTTGTCTGTTGTAGGTGTGACAGAGGAGGTAAAAACAATGACTGCAGATGCTGGAAACCAGATTCTGGATTAGTGGTGCTGGAAGAGCACAGCAGTTCAGGCAGCATCCAAAGAGCAGCGAAATCGACGTTTCGGGCAAAAGAAGGGCTTTTGCCCGAAACGTCAATTTCGAAGCTCGGAGAGACAGAGAAGCCATTTTATAGCCCGTGAGATAACAGGTGAATTGGTGGAAAGTGTGCAAAAATCCTCTGAGCAACTCAGCTAACTGATGTCCCATGCAACATTTGTACACTTATGGCAGCCTGGAGAGTGCGCATTGGACTTACCAGTCTTCTCAGAACCCATCAAGCCACAGTGGAATCAAGTCAATCCCGGGTCAGAGGGGCTACTTAAGACATACTGGTGAGGATTGTCTAATTTAAAATTTTACAGTATTTTGGTTTTATTCAGGGATCTATTTTGAGTTACACTTCATTTCAGCTAGGTATGCACAATGTTGTACCAGTATGGGACACTATTTCAACTCGTACGTTGGTTTTTCCAGGCAAGAAATGTCTGAAGAAACCTAATTCTGGCTCTGGATTCCTACGGGAAACCAGGCTTCACTTAAAGTTGTTTCAAATGAAGTGAGGACTTGCCGGCTGAATAGTTTCCCTTGGCTGGAGAGTCTAGAGCTGTGGGTCATAATCTCAGGATCAGAAATTTAAGACCCAAGGTGAGAAGTTTCTTCACTTTGTCTTTGGAATTCTGTATTTCAGAGAGCTCTGGATGCTGAGTCATGAGTATATTGGGGAAAAAAAAGAAATTGATGCGTTTTTGGGTATTAATAAATATAGTGTTAGTGTAAGAAGGTGAAGTTGAGAGATGAGATCAGCCATGATCTCGTTGAATGGTAGAGGTGGCTGAAAGGGCTAGTCTTCCTCTTGGCTTTCCAAGTTGAATGAAATTATGGTTAGAACTGTTGGTGCCATGGAGCCACGTCTCAATTTAATAAGCACCTCATTCAAAAATAATATGAAAAACGCATTTAAACCTCAACGCTTGTTAGTTTTTCAGTGTTCAGAAATTACTCCACTCTGGGAATTTTTAATGGTGTTTCTTACGTAGGTGTCATCCACTTTTTATTGGCTATCTTTTGAACTTCCACAAGCTCTGTAAATCTTTCATTGTTCAAGCATTACATTTGAATTGTCTTGTTCAAGGCAATTTCAAAAGGAATCAAGCTCCCCACTCAGTCCCAGATTTACTTTTAATCCTTTAACTGTTATTTTTTAAAATGTGAATGGATTGATTAAGGAAAGGATTTGCAAAGCCAGCATTGCAACGTACTCCTCCCCTCCACCTCTCAACTATCCCATTTTAATAAGGGTCACTCAGCATCAAACAACATAATTAGGGAATGTGCCAGGGTGGACAAGGTTCCTGTTAGCAAAATCAGAAACAGAAACCTGTGCCTTGGCATTAATGCAGATTCCACATATTGCACTGTTGGATTGGATTCCTGCCCCTTGCTGTGCGCTCCCAGCAAGAATTTCAATGTGTTTTTGCATTGCTTTTATTTTGAACAAAAACGAACAGTAATATAAATGGAATTGGTGTAAATCATGTTCTCAAAGCCTGTGTTTTCTCCTCAATGATGCAGACAAGACTATATTAGAGAAAGAAGAATTTCAGGACTGAGGACCTGGTGCTGTAAAGATAGGAACACATAAATAAGATGAGAAATACTGGGCTTAAAGAATCAATGACATTGAAATGCATAAGCTTTTAAAACACAAGCTTTTCATCACAGCGGGGGGTAGTGAGAGAGCAGGAGATTGCTGCAACATAACAGGCAAAGATGTCACTATATAAAAGCATGAATCAAAGGTTGCTTACAACAAAGCTATGGGTCAAGGAAGGCCACGATTGGAAGTAATACTGTGGTGTGAAAAGGCATGGGGTCTCTTATTTCTACTTGGCAATTAGTTTGAACAACTGGAAGATCATAAACCATCAGATATTGTTGCATCCAGCATGAACCAGTTCATAACAAGAATGGTAGAAAGAGATGTCTACTTGAAAAGAATGAGACCTATTGCTACCTTTTGGACCCGGTGACATAGTGAGGCTTGGAGAAGCCATCTTTATGCTTCCTCATAAAACGTTATGCACAGATTTATCATATGTGAGACTAGTGTGTGTTTTTCTTATGGGTATTTAAGGTTAATGTTTTGAGATGAATCAATGCAGTGAATTATCAAATATTACTGTTTCCAGCTTTATGAATCCATTTAAAGGGTAAAAGGACTTACCCAACATTCTCCATATCCATAATACTTTTAAAATCTTACATCTACATACACTTGCTGTTTGTAAAATTTCACTTCCTGCTGTTATATTTTTGTCAGACCTTTCTCAGCTTTTCTCTTTTATAAATGCCCATCATCACCTTTATAAAGAATTTACGTATATAAACATGTCACATGGTAAGTATGCCCTCCCAGCAGTGGTGAGACTGAAGTACCCAATTTTGTGTCTCTCCAATTCACTGTACAATACAGTAGAGAATTTCCAATGTTCTGTCAGCTCTGTTTTCCAAATTATCAAGAGCCTTGTTGAACTATAAACACCAAAATCAATTGAAATTTTAAAAAAAGACAACATTTGACTTTAAAATAGAGTTGATATAAAAATAATTGGACACATCCTGTTCCAATTATCTTCTACCCTAAAATTCTATTTTCCTGGTACTTTGTTTTAATTCCTACAAACAAAGCCATAAGAGAGGGGTTAGGTGCACCCGACCTGCAATTGTCATACTTACTGCCTGTAGGACTTATTACACCTTATAACATCACTGTTGTCATATCATTATAACTCATTGTAAGCAGCAAACGAGGAGATCTGCCTGAAGTATGTTTAAAAGCAGTACATCTTGCATACAAAACACCTGAACACAGGAGTCAACCATTCTGTTCTCTCTGAGTGATTGGATTTCAAAAAGAAATACACAGGGATTTCATTCTTAGTTCTGACTGGCAGCCTTGAGCTCAATTTGATTCTGACTTCACCACAGACATTTTCTTCAATTACACCAAATACACTGTAAATGACCAGAGGCTGTTTACATAAAAACAAATAGACTTTGTGGCTTTAAAGAAATTATTCTCCGTCTTAGCAGCAGATATGTTGCCCATGATATGGCAAATATCCTTAAAGTAACAAATTGTACAGATACACATAAATATATATGTGTGTGCATATATACAAGTGTCATGTTTGAGATATGACCCTTTTTGCAGATGTAATCTGATTTTATTTTAAAAAGAGAACGGAACTGAAGCCTGAAATTGACAACTGTGCTCTGATTGACTTCAGCAGTAGCAACTGTCAGGATTTTCAACTCAGACTTGTGGTGTTAAAGGGCTAGCAGCGAATGATTATTAGTGTACAATACTAAAAGAATCCACTGTTACTTTTTAAAATCACATACCAGATGCCACAATTTGTTACAAATGCAAATTAATCGGAATGAAAAAGATACCACCTGCCAGCTTGGTCAATTGATTTTGGTGAAATAGCTTTGCAGTGATCTATATCCAGAAATTTTCAAACACCTAACAATCTGTAACTTGACTTATTCCATGAATTAACTTGTAGTAGGTCTGACCTTGAATGAAGTTACATTCCCCTTCACTACTTCAGTAACACTTGACTTGTCTCCAACATTCATGTTTCAACATTACAGCTGTGACAATTGAAAAGTACTTCTTTGACTGTAAAGTTGTCTGAGGTCCTAGAATCGTGACAGGCACTATATGAATGCTAGTCTTCTTTTCATTTCCAAACACAAAGTAGAACCCAGGATGCACCTAATATTTTTTATTCTCATGAATCATCCTTATTGAATAACCCAAGAGAATTAATGTGCTGGAGTGAGTTGATCTGTTCGCATTAAATGTACCGTTACAACTGATAGAAACTATACTAGACTGTGTCATAAGCTCATTTTAGGTCTTGAATGACTTGAGACAATTCTGTCCCATCCAATGCAGTGGCCAAAGTGGAAAGGCAGTGTCTGACACTCTGCATTACCCAACACTCTGCATCACTCAGTTTTGATTCAATTACACTCATAGTTGGACACAGGAGAGTCTAACGTTTACTGCACAGAAAGGCTGCTCCTTGCTCATGATGTGAAACGGTCATTAAATGAGTTGTGCATGCGAAATTTATTAGCAAACAGGGTACAGCACAAGTAGTGAGGTAAGACAGTGCTACATAGCTGAGACACTGGTACTGGGTTTATAGTTTTTAGAATGACAATGAATAGAAACAGGCTGATTTCCCTGCTGCATTCTGGCTCTAGGCGCTTTCCATCGAAATTTTGACTTTCAGCACCAGAGGTTCCAATAGGATCCAGAACTTGATTATAATATTGGGCTAGTTCTTTCTTCCATTGTAGCCTCATGACTGGTGTATTGAGCAACTGCAGCCACGTGAAAGAACAGCTTTGAGAACATCAACATTTTGGAGTGGGCTGGTAACTGCTCTCTCTTCATCATTTTTGTTTCCCCAAATTGAAGAGAAGACATATTTTCCAACCTGATAGCATCAAAACTGATGTGATATAAGTACCAGGCAAACCTACCACATAAGCTGCCTGACGAATTGACGTGTCTCTGGGGCATTCTGAGCTGGACTTGGTTAGGGCTTTCTTATGCCCCCAAACCTTCGGTGAATCAGTCTGCCAGAACTTGGTGTTTAGATTCTCACATAAAGAAAGACTAATTGGCCAAGGTACCAGAGAACTGTCAATGACTGTGAAATCAAACCAGAAATCTGTACTTTTCAGGAGAGGCTAGAGTGTGCAGGACAGAAGAAAAACAGAAAATCATCCCAAAAATGAGACAGTGAGATATATTACTCAGAGAAAAGGAAACCAGTTGTCATTAGTAGACTGTTTTGGAATTCCAGCGTATTATAAAAAGGCCTGACTAAACTAGCTTTCAGAGGCATTTTGTCTGTGTCTGGATTTCTGTAAACTGCTGATTGAAAAGAAACTACTATCTCATCTCAGATTTACTTAGTCGCTGATGGGCAACTGAATCTAAATGCTGTTACGACTGAGGTGATCTGCTGTTTTACAAAGTGGTGATAATGTTTTGGAGGAAGGAGGTGTCAAAGACCTGGTGTTGTCTTGGTTGACAACGCATTCTGCAGAGTCAAGACAATGCCAATATTTGGCCACCTTTTGTAATACTTGTCTGTTCCGTCTCTCCTGATTTTTCTCAAGCATTAAACCTATGCCAAGGGCACTATTACCCAGTTTCAGGCCTACTACACCATTCAAAATTTCCTTTCTTCACACGTGAGTTGACAGCTTTCTGACTATGTAGGGAAAGGAAAGCACACTCAAGTCTCATGCCATCAACCCAATGTCTACACGTTAGCTGCTTCAGTTGCATTACAGAAAGCACCAGCAATTGGTTCGCTGATGGCAGGTATTAATCTGTTCAGAAATGTTATTACACACCACTGGAGCAGGTGGGATTTCAACCCGGGCCTCCTGGTTCAGAGATAGGGAGATACTACTGCACCTGTAGGATAACCGATGGCATCACCAGCAACCATGTCAGGTCATATGATGTGCAGAAGATTTATTGAAAGATGGTCCTGCAGGGAAATCTCAATAAAATTCAATAAAAGGTTCTTGTGCCAAAGACTTGTTCCATGTCTGTCCCTGTGCATGTTTACTAAACAGAGATCAGGAGGATGGGAACCCTCGCTGACTCCATGCTCCTACCTAACCCAGGGGACTTTAATAGAAACTCTGCTACACTTCAAAGCTAAGACCAGCAAACAGTACAGACTGGAAACGAAAACTTGGAACCTCATTGGCTTATACAACTCAGGTGGACATGACACACAGCAACTGTAGAAACTACAAAGATGGTTCTGCATACATGGGAGATCATTTTAATAGACTGGAACTTTCTCACCTGGATTAGGAATGGTACGAGATGGTTAGTGAAATACAAGTGGATAGCTGTCGAAGTAAAGGAAAAAGAAAACTTGAATAAGCCCAGGAAGTCCCAAAGTGCAATGAAGTACTTTTTGAAGTGTAATCACTGTTGTAATGTAGGAGACATATCATACAATTTGCACACAGCAAACTCCCACAAACTGTAATGTGATTCTGATCAGAATCAGATGTTGAATGAGGAATAAATATTAGCAAGACACTGGGAGAACTGAGGTTGCTGGAAAAACTCAGCAGGTCTGGCAGCATCTGTGAAGAGAAATCAGTGTTACCATTTTGGGTCAGGTGACCCTTCCTCACTAGCTAGGAAAATGGTGGTTTATATGCAGAAGCTAGGGTGGGGGAGGGGCTAAGGAGTAAATGCTAGGTAGGGATACAGCCCAAAGAGAGAGAAGGACAGTTGAACAAACAAAAGAGTCAGTAATGATCTGGCTGGGAGGGTGAATAGCTCTTAATGGAGATTGTTTGTGGCTAACAATAGGTAGTGTCTAATGGCAGACTATGTCATAACAAGGCCTGGTGTGTGTTGTCAGGGACTAGGACATTGGGGGAGTTCAGGCCCTAAAATTATTGAACCTGATATTGACTCCAGAGGGTTGCAGGGTCCCCAAGCGGAAAATGAGGTGTTGTTCTTCCAGCTTGCGCTGAGCTTCACTGGAGTACTGCAGTAAGCCTGAGACAGATGTTGGCCAGGGAACATGGTGGTGTGTTACACTGGCAGGTAACTGGAAGTTCAGGGTCTTTTTTTGTAGGCAGCATGTAGATGTTCTTCAAAGCGATCACCCAGTCTACACTTCATTCCCCAATGTAGAGGAGACCACATTGTGAGCAGTGAATGCAGTAGACTAAATTGTGAGAAGTGAAGGTCAAGTGCTGCTTCAGCTGGAAGGTACGTTTGAGCACTCAGTTACTGAGGAGGGAGGAGGTAAATGGGCAGGTGTTACACCTTCAGTGATTGCAGGGGAAGGTATCGTGGGGCTATAGGAGGATTGTTGGGAGTGAAGGACGAGTGGACCAGGGTGTCCCGGAGGGAATGGTCTCTGCGGAAGGTGGACAAGGGAGGGGAGGGGAATATGTCTGGTGGTGACATCTCGCTGAAGGTGGTGGAAATGGTGGCTGATGATCTTCTGGATGTGGATGCTTGTAGGATGGTAGGTGAGGACAAGAGGAACCCTATCGCTGGTGCAGGAGAGAAGACAGGGGGTGAAGGCAGAAGTGCAGATGGGTCAGACCCGGTTGAGGGCCCTGTTGGCAACAGTGCTGGGGAGTCCTCAGTTGAGGAAGAAGGTGGACATTTTGGACACTCCTTTGTTGAAGTTGGCCTCATTGGACAGAAAAGGAGGAACTGGGAGAATGGAATGGAGTCTTTACAGGAAACTGTGTGCGTGGATGTATAGTCCAGGTCGCTGTGGGAATTGGTGGGTTTATAGTGGATATTAGTGGCCAGTCTATCCCCAAAATTGGAAACAGAGATGGTGAGGAAGGAAAGGGAGGAGTCAGAGATAGACCAGGTGAAAGTGAGGCCAGGGTGGAAATTGGAAGTGAGGTTGATTAACTTTTCCAATTTCGGACAGGAGAGGGAAGCATTATCGATATCTTGCAGAAAGAGTTGTGGGTGGGAGCCAAAGTAGAACTGGAACAAGGAATGTTCCTGGATTCAAAGCACAAGGGATGAAACTTCAGTTGAAATCCACTTGGGGTGAATTTGAGCCAGAGGCAGTCACTGGGAATGTGATTTGGCTGTGGAAACAAGTTTTAGCAAATACCTGATCAAACACCAGGAATGACAGTGAAATTAATGTCAGTGGACTGGAGAACAGATTGAAACAGATTGAAATCCTGTCAGAGAGAGGAGCAGATCTTCAAGGTGGGCATGCCTCAAAGAGATGTGGCAGTGAGTTAAATACTAAATAAAAACCGAAAGAACTGCAGATGCTATAAATCAGGAACAAAAACAGAGGTTGCTGGAAAAACTCAGCAGGTCTAGTAGCATCTATGCAGAGAAATCAAAGTTAACATTTCAGATCTGGTGACCCTTCCTCAGAATTGGGAGACTTCCCCTGCTGTTCTTCGAAATAGTCCAGCAAGACCTTTTACATGCTCTTGACAGGGCCTCTGATTATTGTCTCATGCAAAAAAATGACACCTCTCACAGTGCAACACACTAACAGTACGGCACTGGAGTGTCAGCCTGGATTATGTGTTTATTGAATTGAAATTATTGTCACGTGTACCGAGGCACAGTGAAAAGCTTTGTCTTGCGAGAAATACAGGCAGATCACATAGTTAAATAGCATAGCTAAGTAAATAATAATTAGTAATAAGTAAATAATAATTAGTAATTTTTAAAATTATGAAGTTTAAAGAGTGTAGAATGATTGTAGGAAATAGGAAACTTAGATCTGCACACAGGAGCTCGCAAAGAGTCGGCCATATCCAGCGCCATCTTGCATCATCTCTGAGACTTGACTCAGGTCAGAATTGTGGATGTCGCTGATGATCAGCACCTTTTGTGACTCCTCAGATACTGAAGCAGTCCATATCCAAATGAAGCAACACCTGGACAATATCCAGGTTTAGGCACTTTTTTCTTCATTCACAAGATGTGGGTGTTGCTGACCAGGCTAGTGTTAATTGCCCATATCTAATTGCTCAGAGAGCAGTTAAGAATGAACTGCATTGATGTGGGTCTG
Organism: Chiloscyllium punctatum; assembly: GCF_047496795.1. Lineage (NCBI taxonomy): Eukaryota > Metazoa > Chordata > Chondrichthyes > Orectolobiformes > Hemiscylliidae > Chiloscyllium > Chiloscyllium punctatum. Next base: position 31,367,732 of record NC_092791.1, on the reverse strand, counting down.
GAGTCACATGTAGGCTAAATCAGATAAAGATGGCAGTTTACTTCCCTGAAGGGCATCAGTGAACCAGATGGATTTTTTCAACAACTAAAAATAGTTTGATGGTCATCATTAGACCCTTAACTCCCAAGTTTTATTGAATTCAAATTCTACCATCTGCCATGGCAGGATTCAAACTTGGGTCCTCAAAATGTTATCTGTGTTGCTGTATTACTAGTCTCACAATGATGCTACTCGGCTATCTCCTCCCAAAGAGGTGGGGATATATTGATAAATGGTGAGTCATATTTGTTCCACACAGGTGCTAGGCAATAACCAACCCTAAAGAAGTATCTAACCATCATTCCTTGACATTCAATGGCTTTTCCATTGCTGAATATCATACTATCAACATTTGGGTCCATAAAAAGATTACCATTGACTAGAAACTGAACTGGACTAACCACATAAATACTGGGCTACAAGAGGAGGTCAGAAGGTAGGAATCCAAAGCAAGTAACTCACCTCTTACCTTCCCAATGTCTGTCCACAATTTAGGACAAAGCAGCCTTCTTGGTTGGCATCCCATCCACCAGCTTCAAGATTCACTCATTTCACCATGGACACAATGGCAGTGGTGTGTACCATCTACAAGATGCATTCCCACAACTCTCAAAACCTCCTTCAACAGCATTTTCCTAACCTGCAATTTCTACTATCTAAAACCTGACGAAGAAACAGTGCTCCGAAAGCTTGTGATTTTGAATAAACCTGTTAGACTATAACCTGTTGTCTTGTGGCTTTTGACTTTGTCTGCCCCAGTCCAACACTAGCACCTCCACATCATGGACACTATCTAAAAGGTCATAGAGATGTACAGCACGGAAGCAGACCCTTCGGTCCAACTCGTCCATGCTGACCAGATGTCTTAACCTAATCTAGTCCCATTTGCCAACACTTGGCCCATATCCCTCTAAACCCGTGCTATTCATGTACCTTTAAAGATGCCTTTGATATGTTGTAATTGTACCAGCCGCCACCACTTCCCCTGGCAGCTCATTCCATACACAGACCACCCTCTGTGTGAAGAAGTTGCCCCTCAGATCCGTTTTAAAATTTTCCCCTCTCACCCTAAACAGAACCTCTAGTTCTGGACCCTGCACCCCACCCTATCCATGCCCCTCATGATTTTATCATGATTTTATCAACCTCTGTAAGGTCCCCCCTCAGCCTCTTTCGCTTCAGGGAAAACAGCCCCAGCCTGTTCAGCCTCTCCCTAAAGCTCAAATCCTCCAATCCTGGCAACATCCTTGTCAAGGGTAGCAGATGCATGGTAACGCTACAATCCACAAGTTTCCATCTAAGTCACACACAATCCTAATTTAGAACTATCTCGCTCTTCCTACTAGATGGTAGTGGTCATGGATTGGGAAGGTGCTGTCTAGGAAGCCTTAATGAATTTCTGCAGTGCATCTTGTAGATGGTATACACTGCTTCCACTGTACAACCATGCTGAAGAGAGTGAATGTTTATGCCAATCAAGTGTGCTGCTTTGTCTTGGATAGTGTCAAGCTTCTTGAATACTGTTGAAGCTGCAGTCATCCAGGCAAGTCTATTTCATCACATTCCTGACCTGTACTTTGTAAATGGAGAACAGGCTTTGAGGAGTCAGGAGGCAAGCTACTCATTACAGGATACCTAGCCTCTGACCTCTTATAGTCACAATATTTATATGGCTAGTCCAGTTCAGCTTCTAGTCAATGGTAGTCTTTTGGATGTTGATAGTTGTGGGGGGATTTAGTGATGGCAATGCCATTGAAAGTCAAGGGCCTAAGTTTAGGACCTCTCTCATTTGATACGGTTATTGCCTGACACCTATGTGGCGTGTATGTTATTTGCGCAAACCTGGATATTGTCTACGTTTTGCTGTATTTGGAGGTGCATCAGTTTGTAGCTGGATTGAGATATTGTATTCCATTTTTTGGCAAATTCATTGCAACACATCTTCACTTTATTAGCTTCTTAAATCAATGTGACTCACATCATGATTTCCATTAACATCCTTTTAGTTTGAAGGCTTTCCAGCTTGTGTAGCCTTGCACTGTATTTTCACTTCTGACCTTCATCTGTATTTTCCACACAGCCTGAACACCATGCCACTCTGTTTCACTTTTTAAACTTCTTTCAGCCAAGATAGAGGGTCATTCATTGCAGGCTGCTCATTGGGCACCTTCACTGCCAATTTAGTGGACAAATTGTGGGCAAAAAAGACCAAAGTTGTCACTTCTCCAGCTGTACAGATCTCCAACCTGCTAGAGTTTCAAGATGTCAGTTGCATGAACCCTCAACCTCCAGCTCCACACAGCATACAGGCAGAATGGGAGGTTATTATTGGTAATTGGGAAGTCATGAAATCAAACCCAATTGCCCATCAATATTTACTGAGTCTCATAAGATCACATTCTGCACAGAGAGATTGGGTTCTTACTATGGTGCACTATCATCTCCTCTGTCTAACCCAATCAACAGAGAAAACGTTAGTCAAACTAAATAGATAAAATGAAACTGAAAAGAAGATTTAGCCAAATTACCTGGTGGGGTTGAATTATGCTTGTATGATATTAATACAAGACATGTTTTAACAAGTCTGTGTTAAAGTCCTCTGTTTGCTAATTAGATCTTTTGTTCAAATATATATAGGAACCTTACCCTGGATTGTATTCATGTATGTTTAAAAAAAGTGCCCTGCACAAGATAGAATGCAATATGTTATCAAGAGAAGCCATTCTTGAATATGACATGTACACTTTGTTACACCATGATAGGCTACTCTAATGAGAATATTTGTATACTTTGTGGGACCAAGATAGGTTACACTAGGTTGCAGTGGCACATTGGGCATTGTACATAAATTAATCCAGAAATTCTTCACAAACCTATATTTAAAATTTGCTGAATACTCTGAGGACACCCACCTGAAAAAAACAAATTTATTTGCAGACCACCATTTGCATATAAATTATTTTTCTCCCAATTTGAGGTGGGAGGAGATGAAAACAATGACATGCATTAAATTAAAAGGTGAAATACATAGATAACTTATTGCCGAGATCCCACAGCATATTGGAACTGATGTTCGTTATTGCACATTTTTGGGGGGGCAGTTTTTAAACAAACTCTTTTGCGTTCCATTATTCATTGATTCAGTTTGTTTCTTTTTTTTCTCTCCTTTATAAAATACTGGGTCTGGGTTTCTGAGCTTTCTTCAAGTGAGATTTTTTTTAAAAAAAAGTTTAGAAAACAAAGATGGCGAATTCCAGGCGTAGAGGCTGGGGCCTGTGTCCAGGCCTATTTTTCGTTCCATCACACCAAGCTTACTGATTTCATTCTGAGACTTCAGTTAATATCCTTTCACCACCCTGGTGGTGGTTTTTTTTTGTGGAGAGTCTGTAAAGTTTGTGAACAGTAAGTTTTCCTTTATATCTCGTTTCAGACTGTCGTAACTCGCATGACCAGCTCTCTATTTGAGCTGTTACCATTCTGAGTGTTGTTAGGCCTCAGATAGCTGAGAATGTGCAGGATGGTATATCCACAGTGATGATTCAAAATGGTTCCAGTGCGCTGAGTGGAACTCCTGTCATTGTTTGATGAATGGTTCGTCCGTGAATTTCTTCCCCCTGTCTTGCTTGTCCCACTAATGGCTTCCCCTAGGTCCTTGGATTTTTCATAGTTCAGTACCTTCCATTGCTGATTAACAGCTTGCCAGCGCTTAAAGATTCGGTACACAGATGATCCCTCATGAATGATGAGGCCTGGAAAAGAGTGTTCAAATTTTTAAACTCAAAAACTTCAGTGTCATTCATTATGTTATTCAGCCAACACATCCCGAGCCGACAATGTGGTTCAACTCCCATTCAGCTGGCCATACTTGACCTGCAAAATCATTCAGAATTCCATTTAGTTGGGTCATCAGATTACTTCCTTTATTGATTTACGAAGATTAATAAACCAGAGGAAACAAAGCATGAGCTCAATATGAGATAATGATTTATCCATAAGGCAATATTGCCTTTTATGGGAGTGCAGGTGACAACTCAGATAGCCCTCTCTCTCTGTTACAATTAAGACAGTAAGACTTGCATGAATTTGAAGGCTTTGCAGACTCTAGGTTAAATGAGGGAGAGCCAATATCAAGGCAACTTCATGAGTGTCTGTTTCATGGAGTAAGCATTCAGAAAAGGCCTCTACACAAAGTCAACCCCACAAACAAAGGTAAATTAAGGAAGGGGGCACTTAAAAAATTACTCTCTGCCCAGATTAGAACAAAAACCAAAGCACCATTACTCAGTAAAACTTCTTTAAAAAAGGATACAGTTTGGAATCTAGTGTTCCATAATGGGTTTCCCATTCTCCAGGATTGCCCTGAAGTTCTCCACAAATTAAAGATTAAATCAACAGGACACTGCTACAAGTAAAACCAAGGCAAAAAAAGCCTCAGGGAAATTATTAAGTTTTGAACATTTTCAATTATTAGCTATCAAAATCTTGGGAGCTATCAAGAACAAATTGTCTCATCCAAAGACAAGTTGAATCAAATTGGTTAACACTTTCCAGTTATCTGTGGAGAACCATCTGGAGGATTGACCAATTGTGGGAGTATGGCAGATTGTGAATATACCCAGCCAGAGTTGGCAACCATCGTTCTTTTGAACAGAGATTAATTAGTGCCCCCTTACAATTCCTGCCCGATCCTATAAAATGAACAGTTAGGAAAATCTGTGGCCTTAAATCCCTGGAGAAAATGTAATTTGATTTTGTATATAAAGATTTATGAAAAATGCAAGTATGACCTGCACTAATGCTGTTAATATAAAATGTTCAGCCTCCTCTTGTTTCAACAGAGTAAGGTTAATCCCATTTAGTACTTTACAAGATGTGGCTGTCTGTTGACCCGACCCACTGCACCCTTCAGTCACTATTGCCACACAACAATTTTTAATAGCTGTCCTTTTAATCAGTTTTCCCCTCTCCTCTCCATTATTATCCTTGCCTTGGAGTGGCAGCCAGGAACAATGGGGGGGGGGGGGGGGGGGGGGGGTGGTAAAGGCAGGGAGAATTAATTATGTCCTGTGTTTTGGAGTTGTTTGCTGGTTGTGCATTGAAAGCCTATATGATCAGATGAGCATATTGTTGAATTTGCTTCACTATGTCAACAAGCTTCAAAACAGGATTCCTGAGAGGGTTAGCCTGGAGTCAGGATGGGGATCTAAAACAATACAGCCTGCAAACCCCAAGGGGGTTCAAGATATTCAAAACTATGGCAAGTGTGAAATTTATAAAAAAAACTTCCATTCAAATTTAACTTCAAGAATTAATTGCAAAACAGATACCGGGGCAATTTTTTTGAGGTATTTCCAAATAAAAAGGGTGATGGCTATACCTGTTGAAATGTGGGGATTTGCCTTTTTAACAAGCATAGAGATTGAAACATTAGAAGGCATGAAAATGTAGCTCAATACCAGGCTGGGGAGTTTGGGTACTAAAGGGATGAGTTTCAATGGGCTGAATAGCCTTTTCATGCCCTTGATTATCTCTCTTTTTGCAGATGTTCCTTGTTGCGCTACTAGTATCCAAAAAGTCACCTGCTGTTCCATAGAGAATGTCCTGACTAGCCTCAAGGCAAAGCTGAATTACTGTATACAAGACAACAAATCCCAATGGATGTTGTATGGAGAAGGTCAGGCTGATATGGTGCATTAACTGCAGACTATTTAAACTGAAGGTCATCTTTCATGATTAGACACAAGAGTTGTTGCAAATGTAAAAGCATTAAATCAGATCCTGTTGGGAAAATTTCACAGACAATTTCACACAATTGATTTGTGCATATGCTCCATTTACCAGTCATCAGTTTATCCAAAATCTTCTCGTTCCAACTTATTTTCAAAGAGGTCTTGCTATATTGGTTGGGATGAAACACTATGGTCAGAAATAAACTCTAATAAAACAGGTTCAACCCTGTTGAGAACAAGGGAATTCTTGAACAGATTAGCCTGTGCACCATTTGCAGCCACTTGGCAACTATGCAATAGATAATTATTGACCTTGGCCCAATGCAAAGTGGGATGCAGAATTTCAGATATTAACACCATCCAGAAGAGTCTTCCACGGGCATGAGGAATGGTGAGGAATTACTCATTGGTATGGAATTCCCTTCCTAAACCTCTCTGCTGCCCTCTCTCTTCCTTTAAGACACTCCTTAAAACCTAACTCATTTGTCAAACATTTGGTTACCTGTCCTAAAATCATGTGGACTTGGTGTCATGTTTTTGTCTGCTAACACACGTGTGAAGCACCTTGGTGAGTGTTACTGTATTAAAAAGTTGCTATATAAATGCAGGTTGTTGCTGTTGTTCTGTGTGGACTGAAACAAAATCTCAAGGCCCCCTTATGTCCCCATGGAGCTTAACAATTCTTACACTGCTCTGTACAGAATCTCAGAGAACTGACAGCCCTGCAGAGGATGGACCAATATCATCCAGTCTATTGATCTGCCTGGCTCTGACTGCAGTGATTCTGTCAAGCAGAGTGACAATATTCCATTGCTGGATTTGAGTATACTTTGCAGTCTTATAAAAGAGCATCACCAAACTAACAGAAAAGGTATTAAGACAGTCCCTTTACATCTGTGCAGAAACATCGAGCACAATGTGACACTGTTTGTTTTTATGATACATTTTACAATATCATACACCTGTCACTATGACACAATGTCTTCTCAGATTTACTATAAGCAATGCCACTGGTGATCTGTTTATTTAGTGATAATGTCATTCCACTGCATGTCTGATTCAGTGGGACTTCTGGTTATATAACCCAAGAATCTTGATCCGAACTGCTGTTAGCCATATGATGGTCAGCAGGCCACCACAGCATTGTAACTGAATCACTACTTATTCCTAATGGATATTTAATACTGATCAACAGACAACTGGCACAGTGCAGACATGTAGTGGGGGAGAAGAGGAAACTCTCCCCCCTACCATTGCCCCTTTCTCAGTCAGCTAACATCGGGTAAGACTGTCAAACTGAGAAAAGCTTGGGATGAACCTGGGGCTCCTGGTTGTAAATCCAAATCACCTTTTGTTATGACTTGCTGAGTTTGTATTGCACAGCTCATAAACATTGTTTTTGTAAAAGACTGGCATATAAATTACATTGGACATAAAAGTAAAATGATAGGACAGTTTTCAGACAGATTTCGACTGTGCTTGAGAGTAACAAATAAATGCAATCTGATTTATTATTTATGAATGGGATTACAAAATTAGGCCACTAAATTGGCTCAGATGGTGAAGTGCAACATGGGAGCTTTGGCCCACTCTTTGTCAATAATTCTTTATGGAGGAATGTTCTACTCCCGTGATGTCTTGAGTCCTTTCTGCACATGCTCAGGAAAACTTAGATAGTATGACATGTTGACAAGCAATTTGTATTTTTTTTTTAAATGGTGAATGCTCAGGTGAAAACCAACAGTGCCAGATACTGAGATTGAAAAAAGGCAGAAGAGAAATTGAAGAGCTGCAATTTTATAGCGCCTTATCACATCTCTCAGAAACATTTCACTGAATTAATTGCTTGGAACACAGAGTCATATTATAAAGCCAAATGCAGCAGGCAATTTGCGCACAGCAAGATAATACTAACAAACAGCAGTGAGATGAATGACCAGCTAATTGGTTTTGCCAGAGTCAGTTCAGAGAGAAATGTTGGCCAGGACAGCAGAAAAATTGCCTGCTCTTCTTCAAAGAGTACCTTAGTGGATCTTTAATATCTCAGGCCACTAGTTTAATATCTTAGCTAAAGGGCAGAACTTCTAACAGAGCAGCATTCCATCAGCTTGGATAGTGATAGTCGTAGATAATGTGCTCAAGTCCTAGAGTGGGGCTTGAACCCACAACCTTCTGATTTAGAGGCCAAACATTTTTCCAACTGAGCCAAAATGACAACTAAAGAAGACAAGATAAATTGAGTGATATCAACCTTCTGTTTTAAAAGTTTGGAAATCATCAGAGGAAGGGAGGCAGAAACGTTCGACCTTAAGGTCCTAGGAAAATTAAACTAGGAGACCATGATCCTGATTTCAACATAGTATGGAAGGAAGAGGTGCAAACTGGGATATTTGAACTTTTAGAAGTCACAAGAAAGAAAGGTTCAGAGGACACTGATTATAGTACGATGTACAGTTTGATGTTTGACACAGAGATGCTTACCTATACAGACGATGTCCATGAAGCCATACATGCCGTAACAGATCTGGAAGAGCAGGTCCTGTCTCTGCCACTTAGCCGACGGACTGAGGGAGGACCAAATTAACCAGGAGATGCTAGCAATTAGGAAGAGGGAGCCAAGGATGATGGCAGCTATCTGCACCTTTTCAATCACTGTGAGGGAGATTGCCTGCCACTGAAATGGAACACAGAAGGGCGCAGAATGTGGAATAGAAAAGCATGGAAAGGTGAAGAAGAGAGAGAAAAATATAGGAGACGAGAGTATGACAAAGTGAAGACAAGAAAAGAAATGAAGAAATAGGAGAGACAGAAATAAAACAGGAACAAACAATTAGAGGGAGAGAAAGAGAAATTAAAAGAAAGGTTGTGATACAAGAGAATGAGTGGGCCAGGGTTGGAGACATAAGAGGGAGAGAGAATAACATTAAAGCCAAGCACCTTATGCCAGTATCACATGACTTGATTGCTATAGCGCATGAAATAATGACAGCACTGGTCTCTGAACAGCAGACAGGAAGTCACCTGAAGATCTGGCTCATCAGCTGGCTAAAGTTGCCATGGTGGTTGGAGATGTTCAGGCCCGTTTTGATCTAGTTTACATCCCATGCACTGATCAGAACAAAGGCACTCAGACATGACAGATCAAGTAGTGTTAAGACTAGCTCTGACAGCCCAAAGCAGCTCCAGGTCCGATAAAGCACAGGTTAGATACAGAGTAAAGCCCCCTGTACTCTGTTCCAACAAGGTGCCTTAACCTGAGCTCCAGTATGGCAGGGCTTGGAAGCAATGCAGCGTTTTGATTTTGCATATCAGCTATCCTTATGGCATCCAAGTTATAGTGGGCTGGATTATCAGCAGTTACATGCTGTGAACTAGTGATTAGATTGTTATTTTCCTGACTCACTTGACATAGGGCCCTTTCACCCAGCAGAGAACAGAGAATTTGTTTCAGCAAGCTAGGTCAGAATTTGACCCTGGCTGAAAGGCCCTACTTCGCCAACCCAGTTCCTGGTCACCAGTAACCTCAAACTATTCAATCAGATTTGTTGCCTTTTTGTTGTGCTATTTTTTTTTCTTCTGTCCTGACACTCCTTATACCCTGCCTCATTTTCCTCTGGAAGGTTGGTGCAATATCATGTTCCTAAGCCACTGGCTTTTAGAGGCAGCTGTTAGGAGATGCAGGAGAATTCTGCCTGGTATGACTGGACCTTTGGAACTTAACTGAGTTATGAAAATCAAAAAAATGCTGTACAGGTTTGTACAGGTGATCCAATGTTAAACTCAGTGCCGGGCAGTTATGAGTAGCAAATCTTAGAGGTGTAAGTGCATTCAAAATATAGATTGTGTGTTGAAAAAAACGAAAACAGGGCATCACAGAGCATGTTTTGTCTGGTCCAACATTACAGAATCAGTCATACCCTTTGACCGATATCAAATGGTATAATTGTAATTCTTTCTCCTCAAGATGGTGAGTCAAGTTGAGGTAGAGTTCAATAGGTGCCAGCAGCCCCCTGATGTCTCACTCAAGTACCATTCCTCACATGAATCTGCACAGCGTTGGCAAGGAGAAGTGGTGGTAGAAATCATAACCCAAGTTTGATCCGACACTCACACACACTCACACACACTCACACACACACTCACACACTCACACACACACACTCACACACTCACACACACTCACACACACACACACACTCACACACACACACACACTCACACACACTCACACACACACACACACACACACACACACACTCACACTCACACACTCTCACACACACACACACTCACACACACACACACACTCACACACACACTCACACACACACTCACACACACTCACACACACACACACACACACTCACACTCACACACACTCACACACTCACACACACACTCACACACACACTCACACACTCACACACACACACACACACACACACTCACACACACACACACTCACACACACACACACTCACACACACATACACTCACACACACATACACTCACACACACACTCACACACACTCACACACACACTCACACATTCATGGAAAGTGAGGAGGAGGAACACTCTTGTCAATGGTGTCCAGCAGGGCTGGGATCAACTATTTCAACACAGGGCTGAAATTAATTAATCTGAGGACACGCGTGGTTTAGAGTGACTCAGTAACACATCAAACAGTGTCAACCAATTGAGCCATGGAGCAGCACAATGTACTGTCATGCTATGGCCTTGAAGTGACCATTTCAGCAAGATTTGAGGGATTATGCGCATTGCTTACACTTTACACAGCAGCAACAGGCATAATATATGACCCAGAATTTTACTTCCTCATGCAATATATTCCTTGCTTATTGTTTTCATGGCAGGGTTTCAATAAAGCACGCAGGTCAATAAGAATAACCAACACCTTTAAAAATGCTAATTCCCTAAAACAGGATCAGGGAGAGCAGGTCAGCTGTTGCATTGCGAATTCCCTGGGCAATGGAAGCAGTGAGTCAGGTGGTCAGGCAAAGTAAGCATTTCTCCATGGATTGAGAGAAAGGCAACCTGTTTGTAGGATTGATCTTCTCAGAAGCACCTGGTACAGGAGAGACAGTAAGTAGCAGAAGCAGCCAATACTATGCCCTTGATGGAAATGAAAGGAGATAAGAAATGATAAATCCAGAGGAGTTGGAGACAGTATACATCATCGTCATCTGAAAGAAGACTTGCATTTATATAGTACAGCCAGAAAAGAAAGATAGAAAACATGGCAGTCAACTTATACACAGTAAGCTCTGTATAAAAACCAAGGTGATATTGATAAGGTTACCTATATATCTGATGTTGTCTAAGGGATAACTTTATCTGCTGTTCAGGTAATTGCTGTGGGATCTTTTGTTTCTGACAGTGCAGCAACACCTCAGTACTGCATTGGGAATGTCAGCCTAGATTATAGTGCTACCTGCTGAACTACAGCCGACGTGTGCGAGCACACACACAATCTGGATCTCAACAATGCTTATTCAATAGTCCAATTATCAATTAATGAGCCTAATGACCAATCCATCACATGATTTAAATGTGATGCAGAAAATCCAGGCACAGCGTGATATCTAGCATCCTGACAGACTGCAGCTATCGGATCTAAAGAAATCTACAAAAGCAAGGTCAAAAGTACCACTGGGCACAAAAGGAAGCTACAACATGCCATACTTTAGCAAGCAGATGTCAATCAACATCACAGATGTGGACCAGAACAATGGATACTTTGCGTGAATTAACTCTCCCACGCAGAAGATGAGTCAAAATGCCTACATTGTGCGCACAGCAACATTTCACATAGGGAAATGCTTGCCTCTGACCAATCTTTGAAGCTGTGTAGACACCACCATCGACATAGTATCTCAGCACTTTAGAAGGTGGCAATATAACCAATGGGAAGAGACCATGACACTGCCTATTCAAAGAACTCAAGACCTTGTCCCCATTTAAGAAGGCCAACCCTGATAAAAATGGGTGGGAGAGCATCAAGGAAACTAGAAAAGGTTTCCTGTTCATGGTCCTCAAACCATTTGATTGGTATTGTCATGATCAGTCATGCAATCATCTACTGAGTGACACTGGATTATGTCAAAGCACGTGATCCACTGAGAGTGTCGTCTCAGGAATAGTGGAAATTAATGACAAGCTAGTCAGTGCTCCTGAGAAAGTCAACTCCTCACAGCACCATCAGTGCCATTCTATAGCACAGCCTCGTGCACCTCCAGCAACGGTCCAGACAACATTGAGGAGAAAAACAAGAAAGGCTTGCATTTGTCTTTCACAATCTCAGAACATCGCAAAGTGCTTTTCAGCCAATGTAGTACATTCTGAAATGTAGTAACTATTGTTCATTTAGAAATAAATAACAGCCAGTTTGAGTACAGCAAGCTCCAACAAACAACAACTTGATACTGACCAGTATCGAGTGGTGCTGGATAAAGGGCAAATATTGGAGCGAGTTACTGTGCACAGATCAGAAGGAGCAAATTATATTTGCCTGCTCAAGGCCATGCATCTACTGGTAGAACACCTGCGATAGTTGCTGCCTTTGCTCCAACATGTCAGGATTCAGATCTCACTGGGTTTGCAAACAAGCCAAATGTCTGCCTGAGGAGCATCATACACATGCGTCACTTGTGTGCAAAGTTATGGAGATGACCATAAATGAGCTTGAAATTCACAACCTTTGGCACACCTATCGGAGGTGTAGCCCACCTTGAAACACATCGCAACTAATGTGGAATCTTCTGCAGAGCACTCAGTGATAGTGCAGATCAAAAACACTTCTTTAGAAATCCTTACGCTGCAGGCTTTTTTTAAGATTACTTACAGTGAGGAAACAGGCCCTTCGGCCCAACAGGTCCACACCGACCCGCATACCACCCAGACCCATACATTTACCCCTTCATCTAACACTACGGACAACTTAGCATGGTCAATTCACCAAACCTGCACATTTTTGGATTGTGGGAGGAAACCAGAGCGCCTGGAGGAAACCCACGCAGACACGGAGAGAATGTGCAAACTCCACACAGAGAGTCGCCCGAGGCGGGAATTGAACCCGGGTCTCTGGCGCTGTGAGGCAGCAGTGCTAACCACTGTGCCACCGTGCCGCCCACATAGGTCTAGAGGTCCTAACTCCCAACTTACAAATGTTAACTTATGGCCAACTTTGGGATGCTGGGAGAGCAGATGGAGATGGATTGAAGCAGGAATTGGCATGGCCATCCATACTGCTGCTGTGAAATGTCTGAGTGAATACTCATTCAAAGTGCGTCCTAAGGCCCATGTCTGGACTGTTATACATCCTTGCATTTATAATGGAGGAACCCAGGAAGCAGAAGCTGTGGCCAACACGAGTTAAAGGGCGTTGCCACGCATGGCACAACGTGATACAGGGCAGTAGAATCTCAGCAGGCCACCAGCACAGTTATTCCTCTATAAAGGAATCCCTTCAGAAAAGCAGTAGGTTGGATGTTCAGCATCACACATTATGAAGCCGCCATCACAAAACCATTATCGTGCATTAAAAACAATAGACAGCAAAGGATAGGATTAAAGGAACTGCCCAGGAATTGTCAGAAGTGGTCAAGCAGAGAATAGTTCATTTGGAGAATGTAGGTTAAACCTGGAAGAAACAGCTCCCACCAGAAGCCACCTTCAATCGGCACTTGTTCGGACAGACTGCCTTAGTTTGTAAGTTAGCGGATCACCAATGAATTCCTGATGAAGGGCTTTTGCCCAAAACGTCGATTCTACTGCTCCTCGGATGCTGCCTGAACTGCTGTGCTCTTCCAGCACCACTAATCCAGAATCTGGTTTCCAGCATCTGCAGTCATTGTTTTTACCTAATGAATTCCTCCAGCCTGACTCCTCCATCTTGCTTTTCCCGGGTCTTGGCAAGGTGAAACTTTGGGACATGCAGCAAATGGAATAATTTATGAACTCCTGATAGGGTTTGTCCTGGAAGGCGCTCCCCAGTTGGGAACATACCATTGTGACGTGCAATCATTCTGGTAAATAGAATGAGCCTCATTGTACCTGCACCCTGTTTCCACCAAAATAGGGTCATGACTCAATGGCCCCAAGCTATTCTTTCCCCTAAAGTGCAATTGTCATAACAAGACATCATCAACAGCATACAGGAAAGGTGGGATTCATCAGTAACAGTGATTATGTAACACCTAGGCATTCAAAGATCAAATTTGTTTTGAGCTCAGAGGGCATATAATTCTATATTGGGACCTGAAAGACAAAATGGGCACAGGCAATGATCCTATATACTTGCAGAAATTGTATAAAATTATATTGCCCTATTGTGCTTTCACCAGTGAAAGTCCTCAATAATGTATCTGCAATCTCCTTCATATGATTGGCTTTCTTGGATTTGCTGCTGTCTAACATACAAATAGCACAGAAATCTTCGCTGTAATTCCAAGTACTTCCAGGCTTAACCTGGAGACAGAAAAAGACTTGCATTTAGATAGTGCTTTTCATAACTGTGGGACATCCCAAAGCAACCAATAAAGTACTTTTGAACTATAAGGAAACACCACAGCAAAATTTGGGCACATCAAGGTCCCAGAAACAACACTGTAATAAATGGCCAGATCATCTGTTCTGGCTGTTGGTTGAGAAATAAATATAGGACCCAGGACACTAAGGATACCTCAAGGTAAAAACAATGACTGCAGATGCTGAAAACCAAATACTGGATTAGTGGTGCTGGAAGAGCACAGCAGTTCAGGCATCCAACGAGCAGCGAAATCGACGTTTCGGGCAAAAGCCCTTCATCAGGAATAAAGGCAGTGAGCCTGAAGCGTGGAGAGATAAGCTAGAGGAGGGTGGGGGTGGGGAGAAAGTAGCATAGAGTACAATGGGTGAGTGGGGGAGGGGATGAAGGTGATAGGTCAAGGAGGAGAGGGTGGAGTGGATAGATGGAAAAGAAGATAGGCAGGTCGGACAAGTCAAGGAGACAGTAACTGAGCTGGAAGTTTGAAACTAGGATGAGGTGGGGGAAGGGGAAATGAGGAAGCTGTTGAAGTCCACATTGATGCCCTGGGGTTGAAGTGTTCCGAGGCGGAAGATGAGGCGTTCTTCCTCCAGGCGTCTGGTGGTGAGGGAGCGGCGGTGAAGGAGGCCCAGGACCTCCATGTCCTCGGCAGAGTGGGAGGGGGAGTTGAAATGTTGGGCCACGGGGCGGTTTGGTTGATTGGTGCGGGTGCCTCCTTCTTTAGAGACCGCAATTTCCCTTCCCACGTGGTTAAAGATGCCCTCCAACGCATCTCGTCCACATCCCGCACCTCCGCCCTCAGACCCCACCCCTCCAACCGTAACAAGGACAGAACGCCCCTGGTGCTCACCTTCCACCCTACAAACCTTCGCATCAACCAAATCATCCACCGACATTTCCGCCACCTCCAAAAAGACCCCACCACCAGGGATATATTTCCCTCCCCACCCCTTTCCGCCTTCCGCAAAGACCGTTGCCTCCGCGACTACCTGGTCAAGTCCACACCCCCCTACGACCCACCCTCCCATTCTGGCACTTTCCCCTGCCACCGCAGGAACTGTAAAACCTGTGCCCACACCTCCATCCAAGGCCCTAAAGGAGCCTTCCACATCCATCAAAGTTTCACCTGCACATCCACCAATATTATTTATTGTATCCGTTGCTCCCGATGTGGTCTCCTCTACGTTGGGGAGACTGGGCGCCTCCTAGCAGAGCGCTTTAGGGAACATCTCCGAGACACCCGCACCAATCAACCAAACCGCCCCGTGGCCCAACATTTCAACTCCCCCTCCCACTCTGCCGAGGACATGGAGGTCCTGGGCCTCCTTCACCGCCGCTCCCTCACCACCAGACGCCTGGAGGAAGAACGCCTCATCTTCCGCCTCGGAACACTTCAACCCCAGGGCATCAATGTGGACTTCAACAGCTTCCTCATTTCCCCTTCCCCCACCTCATCCTAGTTTCAAACTTCCAGCTCAGTTATTGTCTCCTTGACTTGTCCGACCTGCCTATCTCCTTTTCCACCTATCCACTCCACCCTCTCCTCCTTGACCTATCACCTTCATCTCCTCCCCCACTCACCCATTGTACTCTATGCTACTCTCTCCCCACCCCCACCCTCCTCTAGCTTATCTCTCCATGCTTCAGGCTCACTGCCTTTATTCCTGATGAAGGGCTTTTGCCCGAAACGTCGATTTCGCTGCTCGTTAGATGCTGCCTGAACTGCTGTGCTCTTCCAGCACCACTAATCCAGTACTAAGGATACCTCTCCTATTCATTGTCAAAAAACGACCATGATTTTTTGAACATTCCATCCAGAAGGAAAACTCCTCTGACACTCCATCAGTATTGCAAGGGGAGTATCAGTGGGGATCATGTGCCTGAGTCTCGAGATTGGGACTTGAACCCATGACCTTCCGACTTGGAGGCAAAAGCCAAAGGGAAGCCAATTTAAAGATGTACCATGTTTCCACTGCAAAATCTCAGAGTGGAGTACAGGTGCTGATCAGAGCTGATGTCATTAATTAAGCCACTCGTATGCTTTACATCTTCTCATCTACTGAATTGGATTACAGTCAGTAACTCACCTCAAGGTCTGTCATCAGAGGCCTATCAAGTCACAGTGGCAGGATATTGCTTCTTCTCGCTCATCCTCTGTCTTAGAGCTGGATATGTGACAGTGTGCACTGGAGAGGAGAGGTGACTGAGAGATAAATATACACACTCTGGATGGTTTGTTCCCGGTAGCTGGCTTAGACTAGCTGCAAGGAATACATCAATTCATTTGATGTGCCATTACTTTTGTAATTAAAGACTGCCGTCTGGAGGAGTGTGAACATTGAGGAACACTTTCACCAGTAAGCCAAACTAATTAACTCAGGCAACACAGTTTAGATTAGTCCCTCCTCTTCCCCCAGTACCCCGCCACCACATCCTGTTGATATTTCAACTTTCCCTGTGCACAAAATCAGATTTATCATTCATTACAACAGCTTGGTTCAATGTTTAAATGGGGACTGTTCTCAGGAAAAAGTGCTGGGAAGTGTGGAACGTGGGGAGGTGGTGGGGTTTGGGGTGCTCAGTTTCTTCCTTGCTTGCAAAGAGAGCTGCTTCCAGAGACTAGTTTTGCATTACAATGATGTCAAATTTCAAGATAACCTTGCAGTTTTTAAATTAGCAATTGACAAACAGTTGCCAAGTACATTTTTGATGCAGATAATGCCCCTTTAGGAACTTTTTTTACAGTTCCACCTCCACCCCCACCCAACCTGTTGTGTTGTGCAATGCACACAAGACCTGAAGCCTGTGTACAAATAACTGTCTGGTTTCTACAGCTATGCCAACGAGGTGATGGCCAGTCAATCTAGAATGGGCTCTGTGATGATTTTAAGCAACATCCCCAAACGATCAATACCGCTTATTAGCAAGTTTGTAATTCAGACCATTAGCCATGCAATCCACTGCAGCTTTGAGCCATATGGACTGCAGTGATTGTAACAAGGTCAGCTAGGTGGACCTCATAAATATGAGTTCCCTGATTGGGCCTGTTAATCTGGTCCAATCAGGGAGCCTTGGCTGACAGATAAAAACATGAGTGTCAGAGGTTCTGCTCATTCTGAGAGCTGGCTGTGAGAAAGCCAGATCTGTGTCACATTGTATGCATGTGTAAATAGTGACTTGGTGACGGGGTACTGGCCTCTGTGGAGTTATTTCAGAAGCGACGAGAGAAAAAAGATGCTTCTGAAGAAATTCACTCGCAGCAGTCATCTTTGAGTTGGGGTAGATATTTCTGCCACCATGCTCTTATTTGGGAAGCTTGACTTGATCGATTCTGCTGCCAAAGCCTGGGCCCAGTATGTGGAAAAAATGCGTTATTTTTTCCAGGCAAGTGACATTGCCTTTCATCTGTCCCAACGAGTAATTTTCATGACAGCTTGTGGACCCGGAGCTTTTTTTGTTATTAGGAGCTAAATTTTCCCTGAGGCACCAGATACTAAAACCTTTTCAAGAGTTGATTGATTTAGTTAAGGAATATTACAAACTCAAGCCTCCTCTACATCTGAGATGTTATCCATTTTACTCAGCAGTTCAAGGAATCCGTGTTGGGACTTTTGACGCGGTTAAGATGACTGGCAGAGGCTTGTGACTTTGGTTTAACCCTTAATGAGATGCTGAGACACCATTTGGTATATGAGATTGATGATGTAACCATGCAAAAGCACCTACTAGCAGAAGCCCAACTGAACTTCAAACACTACAACTGGCTTTATCATAGGAAAATGCAGCAAGTGGAGCCTATGAGTTACCGGGTGTGCCAATGGAAGTGAACACCCTCGCCAGACTGACTGAACTTGGAGAACACCACTTGAGGGAAGGCAATTGCATAGCCTCACTCAGGACATATCCTGAACAGAGGGACTCTAGGCCAGCCCAAAGCAAAGCCCCAAAACAAAGCAAATCCTCGGCCAAATGGTTAAAATTTTCTTCAGGATCCAGGCCAGCAAGCCACTGTAGACAACCAAAGAGGCCGACTAGGCCTGAATTGAGCAAGAGAATTCATAGGCTGGTATCCAGGAAAGTGCACATCCTGAAAAATCCACTTACATCTGCTCTGGAAAAGTGAAGTTACCCAGTAACAACCAAATCAGAACCAATCAAAATAAATGTCTGGTTTATAAATGGTGTCCCGGTTCTAATGGAGGTTGATACCGGCGCGGCTGTATCAGTGATCGCAGAACCAGTCTTCAGCAAAATTCGCTCTGGACATCAACCCTTAATTTTGCGTAAGACCTTGGCTGGGCTGAGAACCTATACCGGGGAACTTTAGAAATTAAGGGTCCAACTTTGCTTTCAGTCTCTTACGAGAAGCAGCTGGTGCAGTTACCACTGATTGTAGTAAAAGGTTTGGGCCCCAAGCCTGATGGGGTACAATTGGTTGATTGGCTCAACATTTTTCAGTTAGAAAACGGCTGCCTGAGTGAAGTCTGATTCAACAGCTGAACGTTTTTCAGGAAGGTTGAGGGACTATAAATGAGAAATTTCTGATGAACAGCTTATGCCCGAAACATCAACTTTCCTGCTCCTCAGATGCTGCCTGGTCTGTTGTACTTTTCTAGTGCCACACCTTTTGACTCAGACTACCAAAGCTACCTAGCATGTTGACCAAGAAATAATTCCATGATTCTGCAAGGCCCGCCCAGTGCCATTTGCCAGACAGGCAAAAGTAGAGTCAGAAATCAGCAGCCTGGAAAGGGAAGGAATCATCAAACCAGTCCAGTTTGTGAAATGGGCAGCACCAGTTGGACTGATTGTGAAGCCCAACAGGTCGATTTGCCTTTGTGGAGATTTTAAACAAATGGTAAACCACTTCTCGCGGCTGGATGAATACCCAGTTCCTCACATAGAGAACATCTATGCAAAGCTGGCAGAGGGCTATCCTTCAAGAAGCTGGAAATGAGTCATGTAATCTTGGTTAGATGAGGATTCCCAGAAGAATGCGACAATTAATACCCATAAGGGTTTTTACCAATATACTGCCTGCCATTTGGGGTATCATTAGCCTGTGCAATTTTTCTGCGGATGATTGAGAACATTTTACAAGGTCTACCCCAGATTGCCATTTAGCTGGATGACGTGCTAATAACAGGGAAGACCAATCTTAAGGTAATCTTAAGAACTTGGACGTAGTCCTTGGACATTTCTCCAAGGCAGGCGTGCGACTTAGAAGGGAAAACTGTGTGTTCTAGGCACCCCAAGTGACCTACAAGACTAGGTTACACCTGTTGGAAGATAAAGTGAGGGCGATCAAAGGTGCTCTTGCTCCTACATCTCTACCAAAGCTTAGATCTTTCCTTGGCTTGGTGAATTATTACGGAAAGTTCATATTTAAGCTTGCCTCCACCCTGGCACCCTTACATCTGCTATTGGAAAAGGGTCAGCCTTGGAAATGGTATCTGAGCCAAGATGTACCCTTTAGGGAAGTGAAGAAGCAGCTATCATCATGTAATGTGCTGGCACGCTATGATCCCCAGTGAGATCTGGTGCTGACATGTGATGCCTTCCCTTATGATATCAGCATAGTGTTGGCTCACAGATGGCCCAATGGAGAGGAATACCCAATAAGCATGTGCTTCACAGATTGTGGCTGATGCAGAGCATAAATATGCCCAAATTAAGAAGGAAGGTTTGGTGGTCATCTTTGATGTGAGAAAGTGCCATCAATACCTTTACAGACATAAATTTGTAAAAGTAACAAACCCCTGCTAAGGCGATTCAAAGAGGATAACACTGTGCCACCCATAACTTCAGGTCAAATTCAGTGATGGACTGTCATTCTAAATGCGTACAATTACAAGTTGGAACACCATCTGGGAGGCCAAGTAGCACGTGGATGCCTCAAGCCACCTCTCACTGGTGTTGCTGCCAACGCGAGAGTTCATTCTGGTTTTAATCTTTCTGGATCCAGTCCTGGCAAAACTGATGGTGACGAGGGAAACAAAAAGGTCATCACAACCAGAACTGAAATGTTTCTGGATGCGGCGAGACCAGATCACCATAAACAACGGCGTTTTGTTATAGGGAGCGAGAGTGATTGTCCCGAGTAAAAGTCACCTCCAGATAATAACTGAACACCACCAGGGTCATCTGGGGGTTTCCAAAATGGTGAGACATTATGTCTGGTGACCAGGATTGGATGCAGACATGGCCGCATTGGTGGGGCAGTGCCAGAGTGCCAACAAAGACAAAATTTACTGCCAGCAGCTGCTCCACATTCGTGAGAATGGCCGGGTAAAAACCCTGAACTTGACTACACAGCGACAATACAGGTCCTTTCATGGATTCAATGTTCTTAGTCATTGTGGACGCCCACTCAAAGTGGTTAAACTTGCATAGACATCACTCATCAAATGTAGGGATGGATGATAGAAATTCTGTGAGCATCTTTTTCAATACATGGACTCTCAAAGGTGTTGGTCATAGACAACAGGCCATCATTTACCAGCAAGAAATTTGAGTATTTTCTAAAGTTGAATGGGATTTGGCATACAAGAACAGCTCCATACCATCCATCGTCCAATGGTTTGGCAGACAGAACAGTCCAAACTGTGAAGGCAGGCTTAAAGAAACAGCCTACAGCTTTTCTCGATACCATATTGTCCCGGTTCCTATTTGATTATTGGACCACCCCTCATGTAACTACAGGGTTAGCTCCAGCAGAGTTGCAAATGGAGAGAAGACTCCAGACCTGGCAGCGAGGGTTAGACAGCATCAGGAACACCAATGCTGGACACAAGACGCCTCCAAAGGAGAGAGATAATTTGCTTCAGGTGATGCTTTTGGTGCCAACTTCATGGAAATGGCCCTGCCTGGGGTACAAAGCATGGTCGACGCAAGGTTAGGACCTGCAATGTACAAAGTTTGGGTAGGTGAGGCTGTCTTGAACAAGCACATGGACCATGTTAAAGCTGCAACCTCATGAATGGGACAGGAGCAAGACGTACCCATCTCTCAGAGTAGCTGAAAAGGCTGTCAGAACCCGTGGGTTCTTCCCTTCTGTACAGTGTCAAAGAAACCTTGAAGTCTGATATGGAGATGGGGGATATCACAGCCTCGACCCCTTTACCATCTTAAGGAGAAGATGAACTTCTTCCACAATGCTCCAGGTGCAAGAGGCAAGCTATGGTCCAGTACACCGAAACGTCGATTTTACTGCTTCTCGGATGCTGCCTGAACTGCTGTGCTCTTCCAGCACCACTAATCCAGAATCTGGTTTCCAGCATCTGCAGTCATTGTTTTTACCTCGTTGATTTTAACCCTATGGTCCAGCACATGCCACCCGTATCCGACCCTGAGTCAGAGGAACTGGACCTGGTGCAAAAACGCCCCAGGAGAGGTTACAAGAAAAGGAACAGGCCCATGTCCCCAGACCTAGAGGGGGAGGGATATAGTGATTGTAATGAGGTCAGCCAGGTGGACCTCATAGAATGATTGATCACTGATTGATCCAGAAAACAGGCCCAATCAGGGAGCCCTGGCTGACAGGTAAGAACAAGCGTGTCAGACATCCTGTTCACTCTGAGAAAGCTCTGAGAAAGCTGGACCAGTGTCAAGTACTATGCACGTGTAAATAAAGGGTGACTTGGTGACGGGATACCAGCCTCTGAGGAGTTATTTCATGATCCTGACAAGGATTTGGTCTGGGGACTAAGTTCGGTGAACTCAGCCAGTGCAGATGTTAAGCTTCTTCAATGGTCCCCAGCAATATGGGTGAGGAAGGAATAAGAGACAGCCAGGGCTGCTGCCCTAGAATTTAAAAAATATTCATTAACTTTCCACCACCACCATCACCATCACCTCCTCCTCCTCTTCCACCCCCTGCCCCACCTTTACTGGAAGCTGCAGCCGTATAGTTGCTGGGATGGTGACAGGATCAGGCTTGGCTATGATGCCACCCCGGCTGAATGACCCATTGACCTTTGCTGTGTAGGCTCACAACAAAAGAAACAAACAAGAAGCTGAGGTACCCGAGGGCAGCTGGTGCGTGACAAAATTTATGCCAGGCCCCAAATTAAAAGAGTGGAAAAGGTTCAAAAATTGGGGAGAGTATGAAATGACTGAATAGGAAGGGTTCAGAGGGATATGGGTCAAATGCTGGCAAATGTGACTTGATTTATATACCTGACAGGCATGGAGGAGTTGGATCAAAGGGTTTGTTATCCGTACTGTATACCTCTATGACTGTGGATTTCTTGCAGACTCCTGGAAAAAGCCACAGACACAACAGTCTCTGAATCTCTTCCATTTCTGTTACTGTTTAGGTGTTCTGGTTGTAGGTTTGGAAGTCTGTCCATCTTGGCCCAATTTTCACAGTACAGCTGTGACTTCAGTGCAAAATTGGTTCACTGCTCACTCACACAAACATGTTGACGTCAATCTGGAGTCAGATTGAAAGGGAGCGTGTGGAGCCAGACTCCTCTGGGGGAGGACACCTCACTCTCTTTTGCTGCTGTGTCTGTGCCAAACCTGCTCTAGGTTCACACCACACCTGAGTGTCGGTTTACAGAAAAGGCTGTTGTTAGGTTTCGAGTGTGGAGGAGGCTTCACTATCTCTATTCTCAAGATTGGGAAGTGTAGGAGGTGAGGACACATTCTCAGCAGTTAGGAGGTGGAGTCTTTTTAAAATTAAAAGCCTGTCATCATTTTGACTTTTCCTGAATAAATTATTTCTCTAGTAGGTTTGAAACTGGTGCTATATAATAATCTGTACCTTCCTATCAGCTTCCTCTGCCTATTTGTCTGAAAGTACTAACACCTTTCTTTGTGGAAGGAGGAATTCAAAAGGAAAGTGCAACTGAAATTGGAATTAACAACCCACAGCAGCGATCAATAATAAAGGAGGTTGAGGGGGTATATTTCTTTCTATCTGTTGACAATATTGGCCTTTCTGTGGTAAATAATAGCTGTCATCAGCGTGGCACAGGCAGAGTGCTTGGCACCAAAGGGTTTGTGATTGCGCAGCACAATGTGCTGGAGCTTCAATAGATGGCAACCTTTATGGGGTATTTTAATAATTACCCTACTTCATCCTCTTAAAAAAAAACCCTCATTCTTCACACTGGAATCTGACAGTTTGCCAGTACTGCAGTAAATAGCCACCAGGAGGCAGTAGAGTCTCCTGTAGCATGATACACCATCCCCAAGGGAAAAAGCACTGGAACATTATGAGGCAGCTCATACACCATCTGCCAGCCTTGGAGCACTGGCAGGGGCTATTGTACATTCCACTAAAACTGTGGGCTGGTGATCTGTCATGAAGAGGCCAAGCAGGAGACTACAACTCAACAGGAAATAAAACACATCCAAGGTACATTTCGGCTGCCCTACTTCCCCAGGTGTCAGTGGATATCTGCAACTGACCTGCAGGGGATTTTTGGTGCTGATTGCCAGGACCTGGTATTTAAAGTAACACAGCTCACAGCTCCATGAGCCTCGCTCGCTGATCCAGCGGATTAGGCACGGCTGGTGGGTGCAGCGCACGGAACCGTCACACCGACAAGGGCTCAGTAAATCACCCTGCAAAATAGATAATAAACAGCACATTAAACAAACGTATTCGGCAAGTTGGGAGAAAAGAGAATAATCTCCCTATAGGTGCTGCACACAGGAAGTCACAAGCATTTAAAGAACAAACTTCCAGTCATTTCATGCCTTTTGTGACCTCAACACATCCCAAAGCTCTTTATTGCCAATGAAGTACTTTTGAAATGCAATCACTGATCAAAACTGCCTGAAATTTGGCAGCCAATTTGCACAAACAGCAATGCGATTTACTTTTCTAAAAGTAATGTTAATTGAAGGACAAATATTGGCCAAGATTTCAGTGAGAGCTCCTCTGCTGCTTTTCCAGTGGTATCATGGATTCTTTCACACCTGGCAGAAAGGGCAGACAGAATCTTGGCCCAATGTTTCATATGAAAGACAGCACCACTGACAACATAGCATTCTCTGAATACTGCACTGGTCATGACTGCCTGGATTTGGGGTTTAAATCTCTGGAGTAGGATACAAGAGCCATGCTTGAGACATGGGCTGATCTATTCAATGGCTAAGAATTTCTGTTTGATTCTTTTGAACTACGTTGCTCCTGTCATCTCCAACATGTCTCAGTGCACACAGATCCACATCAACTGCAATAACACAGCCCACACATACAGAGAGTCTATTATTATCCATTCTAGATGGCACAATTACAGATGACATCCCCACAGGGATTCTGAATCGCAACAGCCCTGTTATTTTCACACTATGTTTTTAAAAAAAATTTAACAAGAGCTCACATCGAGCAACATGCTTTCCTTGATCTGTTCTTTTTGATGAGATTTATTCTAGTCAAACACCTTCTCCACTGCCCCAATTCACCACGTGTGTCTCCTTCTGGGATACAAAAGCCCTTCAGGTATCTTATGCAAAATTGACATTCTTCATGTGTGAGCTCAGTGACGTTTGCCAGGCTGTTCAACCATGATTTGCATTGCAGCCCAGTCAGATGCCAACATCACCAAAAGTCTCGACACAATAAATTTTTCAAACAGGGTGGGAGATCACAGGGTAGCAATCAAGACAAAAATCTCTGACTGAACTGTAGCACTTATATACTTGCAGGCACCTCCATGCAAAGATTTATTAAATATACTCTGAGGCTGAGGCCTAATGTTTTTCTTTGTTAACCAATTACCTCAGTTAGTTACAGATCTCACCAACTGGTTATTTTCATTGCTTGCCTTTTGACGATAAATTCCTCCTATTATCCCCAGTCCCAACTGCACATCTACTGAAAGGAGCAGTACCATTAAGAAGGTATCACTGCCAACTATGCCACTGCATACAATGTCAGGGGTGGAGTGAGTGAATGTTTGTGGATGGGGTGCCAAGGCTGCTTTGTCCTGGATGGTGGAAGGCATTTTGAGTGTTATTGGAGTTGCACCCATCCAGGAGAAAGTGAGGACTGCAGATGCTGGAGACCAGAGTTGAAAAGTGTGGTGCTGGAAAAGCACAGCAGGTCAGTCAGCATCCGAGGAGCAGGTAATTCGACATTTCGGGCATAAGCCCTTCTTCAGGAATGAGGCTGGTGTGCCAAGCGGGCTGAGATAAAAGGTGGGAGGGAGGGAATTTGGGGGAGGGACGCTGCGAATACGATAGGTGGAAGGAGGCGAGGGTGAGGGTGATAGGCCGGAGAGGGGGTGGGGGCGGAGAGGTCGGGAAGAAGATTACAGGTCAAGAGGACGGTGCTGAATCCGGGGGTTGGGACTGAGACAAGCTGGGGGGAGGGGAAATGAGGAAGCTGGAGAAATCTGCATTCATCCCGTATGGTTGGAGGGTTCCTAGGCGGAAGATGAGGCGCTCTTCTTCCAGGCGTCGTGTGGTCAGGGTCTGGCGATGGAGGAGGCCAAGGACCTGCATGTCCTTGGCGGAGTGGGAGGGGGAGTTAAAGTGTTCAGCCACAGGGCGGTTGGGCTGCCTCATAGCGCCAGGAACCTGGGTTCAATTCCAGCCTCAGCTGACTGTCTGAGTGGATTTTACATTTCAGGGAACACCTCTGGGACCACTACTGAACAGCCCAAATGGCCTCCTTCTTCAACGACCGCAATTTCCCCTCCGACGTGGTCGACAATGCTCTTCACCACATCTCCTCCACTTCCCGCACCTCCGCCCTTGAACCCCGCCCCTCCAATTGCCACCAGGACAGAACCCCACTGGTCCTCACCTACCACCCCACCAACCTCCGGATACATCGTATCATCCTCCATCATTTTCGCCACCTCTAGACAGACCCCACCCCACCACCCCTCCCCTATCAGCATTCAGGAGAGACCACTCCCTCCGCGACTCCCTCATCAGGTCCACACCCCTCACCAACCCAACCTCCACTCCCAGCACCTTCCCCTGCAACCGCAAGAAATGCAAAACTTGCGCCCACACCTCCCTCCAAGGCCCCAATGGATCCTTCCATATCTGTCGCAAATTCACCTGTACCTCCACACACGCCATTTCCTGTATCCGCTGCACCCAATGTGGTCTCCTCTACATTGGGGAGACAGGCCGCCTACTTGCGGAACGTTTCAGGGAACACCTCTGGGACACCCGCACCAACCAACCCAACGCCCTGTGGCTGAACACTTTAACTCCCCCTCCCACTCCGCCAAGGACATGCAGGTCCTTGGCCTCCTCCATCGCCAGACCCTGGCCACACGATGCCTGGAGGAAGAGCGCCTCATCTTCTGCCTAGGAACCCTCCAACCACACAGGATGAATGTAGATTTCTCCAGCTTCCTCACTTCCCCTCCCCCCACCTTATCTCAGTCCCTACCTTCGGACTCAGCACCGTCCTCTTGACCTGTAATCTTCTTCCCGACCTCTCCGCCCCCACCCCCTCTCCGGCCTATCACCCTCACCCTCACCTCCTTCCACCTATCGTATTCCCCCCCACCCCACCCCCCACTTTTTATCTCAGTCTGCTTGGCACACCAGCCTCATTCCTGAAGAAGGGCTTATGCCCGAAACGTCGATTTTCCTGCTCCTCGGATGCTGACTGACCTGCTGCGCCTTTCCAGCACCACACTTTTCAACGTTGCACCCGTCCAAGCAAGTGGGGAGTATTCCATCACATTCCTGAGTTGTGTAGATGATAGACAGATTTTGAGGAGTTAGGAGGTGAATTATTTGCTGCAGAATTCCTATCCTCTGACTTGCACTTGTAGCCACAGCATTTGTACGACAAGTCCAATTTAGCTACTGGTCATTGGCAGAACCCCAGGACATTGATATTAAGGGATTCAGTGATTTTCCTTGACATTCAATGGTATTACAATGGTTAGATTCTCTCTCTGGCTGGAGATGGTCAGTGCCTGGCACTTATGTGGCCCAAACATGGATATTGTCTTGCCACATATGAACATGTGCTGCTTCAGTATCTGAGCAGTCATGAATGGCGCTGAACATTGTGCAATCATCAGCAAACATTCCCACTTCTGACCTTATGATGGGCGGAAGGTCATTGATGAACAGCTGGAGATGACTGGGCCTCAGACAATACCCTGAGGAACTTCTGCAGAGATGTCCAGGAGCTGATATGACTGACTTTCAAAATCCACAAACGTGTTGCTTAGTGCCATGTATGACTTCAACCTTTGGAGAGTTCTCCTCAATTCCGATTGGCTCTAATGTTGCTAGAGTCCTTGATGCCACACTCAGTCAAAAATTGGCAATCACTCTCACCTCCCCTCTGGAATTCAGCTCTTTGGTCCATGTTTGATCCAAGGCTGTAATAAGATCAGGAGCAAAGTAGCCTTGGCAGAAACCAAACTGAGCGTCAGTGAGCAGTTTATTAGGAACCAATTTTCCACATTGTCGGATAGATGCCGCTGTTGTGACTGTACTGGATAAGATTTTGATGATAAATATTGCACAGAACACCAAGGAGAACTTCCCTACTGTACATACAATAATACCATGGGATCGGTGGCATTCACCTGAGTGGACATACTCGGCCTCAGTTTAATGTCTTATCCAAACTTTCAAGAATACAGCACAGCTCCTCTGAAGGTGCATGCCTTCTCAGCATTACATGGGGATTATCAGTCCTGATTATAGAACCCAGTCTTCTGATTTAAAGGCAAAAGGGCTACCCACTTCCACACTTAACATGTAACCAAGATGTGCCTGTGGTACCTTTGTACTGCTTCCTGTGTCACTCAGTACTCCTTTAGCTATCAAATGAGTCCAGTCCAACATCGCGGAATTAATCAACGTAGCAGGTTTCTTGTAACATGTTTAAACAGTTGTTAAATTGAACTGGGTGAACTGCCATCAAATTTACTTTTCAGTATAAAAATAGAGATTTATAGTCAAGAATGATAGACAATTTCTAAATCCACTTCTATAGTTATTAACCGAAGCTGCTAACAGAAAAATCATTTATTGCTTTGAAATGCCCTAATCAATCACATTCTTATGACAATAACCAAGGAAGTGATGTCAGCAAAATGCTGTACAGGGCCCTGGTGAGACCGCACCTGGAATATTGTGTGCAGTTCTGGTCTCCAAATTTGAGGAAAGACATTCTGGCTATTGAGGGAGTGCAGCGTAGTTCACGAGGTCAATTCCTGGAATGGTGGGACTATCTTATGTTGAAAGATTGGAGCGACTGGGCTTGTATACCCTTGAGTTTAGAAGACTGAGAGGGGATCTGATTGAGACGTATAAGATTATTAAAGGATTGGACACTCTGGAGGCAGGACACATGTTTCCGCTGATGGGTGAGTCCTGAACCAGAGAACACAGCTTAAAAATAAGGGGTAGGCTATTTCGGACAGAGATGAGGAGAAACTTCTTTACCCAGAGAGTGGTGGCTGTGTGGAATGCTCTGCCCCAGAAGGCAGTGGAGGCCCAGTCTCTGGATTCGTTTAAGAAAGAGTTGGATAGAGCTCTCAAGGATAGTGGAATCAAGGGTTATGGAGATAAGGCAGGAACAGGATACTGATTAAGGATGATCAGCCATGATCATAATGAATGGTGGTGCAGGCTCGAAGGGCAGAATGGCCTACTCCTGCACCTATTGTCTATTGTCTAAATAGAGAAAAAACTCAGTGAATGTTGTCACATTGAAATTTAGAACTGGAGTCTACATCATTCCTGCAGTAGAGGAAAGAACATGAACAAACAGTGATCAAATCTCCCCTTTCTTTTAAACTTTTCACAAAAGCATTGTAAATAGTTTTACCATATTCTCAAAACTACCAGAACTCTTATTATGTTTTTTCACATTTAAAGTTTGAAAACCTAATTAGTTTTCTCTGATATAATTAAAATATTCTTTCATACTGTGGGAGAGAACATTTACTTCAAAATGAAGGAAAGTACACGAGTTAAATAGTATCATATGAATGTTTTCTGGGAGTCTGTTCCTTGACATATTAAAAGCAGTTCTAAAACTGCTCCTGCACCATTGTGTACATGTACACATACACACCCCATGCACACTGTAGACCAATGATTCTCCAACTGGAGTCTGCAGAGACATTTCAGGAAATCTGCAGCACAAGGTGGCCACCCAGGACACCATAATCAAAAGTAAGGAAGGTATTGGCAGTCAGAGCTCATTGTCTGCTAATGCTTCATCCAGAAGTGTTTTCTCAACTGTTTTTGCCTGTGGGGGCTGCCATTGCCTTTTACTCCCAAGGGCAGAGCAAGAAGGCAGGTCTCAGGCCTACCTCATCCAGAATGGAAATTGAACTTGTGGTATTGGCATTATTCGGAATCACACACTTACCACCTAATCAACTCAGCTAAAAAAAAAACCCCAAAAGAATTGCAGATGCTCTAAATCAGAAAAACAGGAATTGCTGATGAAGTGTTAGTGTTGAATAAGAAGGCCCGTTGGGGGATTTTCTCAACTCACCAACAATCCAACTCTTAAGTGGTCAATTAACAAACAGTTAAAGCCCTCAACTCACCCCCAGCCTGATTACCCATGTTCCTGCAGGCAAGAAAGGTGACTGGTTTCTGTGACCTGCCTGCTCGGTTAGAGGGTCCATTTGCTTCAGTCTGAAGCCAGGCATTTTCAGGGGTGCCTCTGACCTTTGTCTTCCCACAAGACCCAAAAGAGAAAGACCTTTATTCTCATAGGCCACAGCAAGTGAGTCCACACTGACATTCCAGCAGTGTTGCACTGTGGATGTGATTTTTTTTGGATGAGATGATAAACTGAAGTCCTGTCGGCCCTCTCAGGTGGATTTTAAAAATCCCATGGTAGTATTTTGAATAGGGGATTTTAAAAATGTTTATATTCATCTGAAGTTCCCTCCGTTTCCTCATCCTACAAGTTTCTCCAGTCCCCACAGCCCTCAGATACGTGTAACACTGCAATTCTAATTATTTGAGCACCCAAATTTTAAATTGCTTCACCACTGGCAGCAGCCTTCCCTGAGCTCTGGGATGGCCTCGCTCTCTCTCTCTCTCTCTCTATTTTAAAAGGCTCCTTATAACCTACTTATTTTTACTAAACATTTGGTCATCTGCACTAACGTCTCCTAAGATGTGTGTGTGTGTGTGTGTGTGTTCACACTTCTTTTAAGTACCTTGAGCTATTTTACAATGTTTTACAAGGTGCTATATAAATACATTGTTGTTGTACCCTGGGCCAGCATCTCCTATCCTTCCCAGTCTGAGATTTCCACCACTAGATTTCAGCCTGTGTCTGGAGCTGACCTTTGTGCACTTGAAATATTATTGCTGTCATTTCTTTACAGGGTGCAGTGCATCGTGCTGAATGTTTCCCTCTAGCTATCAGCATTCTGAGGCACTGACATTAAAAATGGAAAAAGGATCCCTCTTGTCTTCTGCCAGAGGCCATGTTAAAACTGCCACGTTCTCTCCCCCACCCCCGCTTGTTCAGCAAGTAAATTCAGCAGCCAGTGAGTAGGTGTGTTACATATGATTGGACGCCATTCTGTGTTGAAGGAGCTTATTTATTCATTCATGCAACGTGGGTATTACTGGCTGGGCCCAGCATTTATTGCCAGTCCTTAGTTGGCCTTGAGAAAGTAGGTGAATTGCCTTCTTGAACTACTGCAGTCTGGGTGCTGTGGATTGACCCACAATGCCATTAAGGAGTGAGTTCCAGGATTTTCACCCAGCAACACTGAAGGAACAATAATATATTTCCAAGTCAGAATGGTAAGTGGCTTGGAGGGGAACATGCGGGTGGTGGGTGTTCCCAAGTGTCTGCTGTCATTGTCCTTCTAGATCAAAGTGATTATGGGTTTGGAAGGTACTCGTAAGGAGCTTTGGTGAATTTCTGCAATATGCCTTGTAGATAATACCCACTGCAGTTTCTGAGGGTGGCAGGAGTGGATGTTTGTGGATGTGGTGCCAGTCAAACAGGCTGCTTTGTTCTGGATGGTGCCAAGCTTCTTCAGTGTTGCTGGAGCTACACCCACCCAGGCAAGTGGGGAGTATCCATCACACTCCTG
The DNA here is from genome assembly GCF_047496795.1 of Chiloscyllium punctatum. Lineage (NCBI taxonomy): Eukaryota > Metazoa > Chordata > Chondrichthyes > Orectolobiformes > Hemiscylliidae > Chiloscyllium > Chiloscyllium punctatum. The sequence goes on along the minus strand of NC_092791.1, from coordinate 31,336,387 downwards.
ACTGATATCTGAACTGGTGTGATCAGGGCAAGGAGCAGGGGAGTGGAGGGATGGAAGTTCTATAGCTTTGTTTTCTCGGTTGGTAGGTCAACCTTCCAAAGTTTGTGCTCCTGGTTGGTGTCCAGTGTGAAAATGCTTCTGTGGGGATGTCCAGTGAAACTCCCCGGACTCCCCCGGCTTGATTCCAGTGAAACATTCCCTCTTCAGTGCACGTACATATTTCCAGACAACTGGTGCTGCAAACTCACCCAATTGAGCTGAATTCTGTGTGCAGAAATCAGACCCATTTCACATTCTGGACTGAAAGAAGTAATTTTAATTGGAGCCTTTGTCTCAATAATACCATATCCTACACAGTGGAGAGCAGATACAAACCTAAACATCATACCAGGCTAACTGATGACGAGATAGTTCACCCAATCAGGAGGATGCAGGAGATTTGAACAAAGTATTCGCAGTGGTCTGGAGAGAAATAATCTAGATTTAGTTCTATAGACTTGCCTTTTCAGCTCACCGAGAATCAATACAACTAGAAGGAACAAAACTGAAATCCGTCAGAAAATTCACAGCTACAAGGTGAAGCCTTAAGTTGCTATCTATCAGAAAATCATTGAGACAACTGGTGATAGACAACATTTTCTAGATGGATGGCGAGCAGAAAGGTAGTACTCATCAGGAATCAATCCACAGCACAATTTAAAGAAGGATTGTTTCTGCAGCTAAGGGGAGGGGCACAGAGTGAACTGACGTCTTTGTGACAACGACTACATCGCTGTGCACGGCATTTCTGGAAATATATTGCACTTTACTGTGATGTTTCTCGTTGTCATTTCACCACTGGCACTCATTGCATGCTTGCCCTTGAACAATGGCACGTGGAGAACTGGATCTGGCTCAGCAAGAATCTGCATTTAGAATATGGAACATTACAGCACAAGCCCTTCAGTCCACCCTGTCTGTGCTGACCATGATGCCATTCTATTATTTTCTAATCAACCTATTCAGAAATGTTCATACTTCTGCAGCAGGGTGGACTTGAAACCAGTCATCCTGGTCCCAAATATAGGGAGACTATCACTGCACCACAGGTACCCTTGCCATTCTAAACTCATCCTATCTGCCTACGCGTGGTCGGTATCCCCCTGTTCACTGACTGTTTGTCTGTTTAAAAGCCTCTTAAACATTGCTGTCGTATCTGCTTTTACCACCTCACCTGGCAGCGCATTCCAAACACCTACCATCCTCTGTATAAAAAATACTTTCCTCATACATCTCCTTTAAACTTTTCCCCTCTTCACCTTAAACCTATGTCCCGTAGTATTTGATATTTCCACCCTGGGAAAAAGACTCCATCTATCCATCCAATTCATGCATCATTTTATATGCTTTTCTCACATCACCCCTCAGCCTTCAACGCTCTAGCAAAAAACAATCCAAGTTTGTCCAACTTCTCCTAATAGGCTAAAGTGAGGACTGCAGATGCTGGAGATCAGAGTCGAGAGTAAGGCACTGGAAAAGCACAGCGGGTCAGGTAGCATCCGAGGAGCAGGAGAATCAACGTTTCGGGCATAAGCCCTTCATCAGGATTCCTAATGCTGCCTGACTCGCTATGCTTTTCCAGCACCACACTCTCAACTTCTCCTGATGGCTACTACACTCTGTCTAGGCAATATCCTGGTAATCCTCTTTTGCACCCTCTCCAAAGCCTTCACATCCTTCCTATAATGTGGTGACCAGAATTGCACCTAATACTCCAAATGTGGCCTAACTAAAGTCTTACACAGCTGCAACATTACTTGCCAACGTTTATACTCAATGCCTTGACTGATAAAGGCAAGCATGCTGTACACCTTCTTTACCACTTTATCCACTTGTGTTGCAACTTTCATGGAGCTAAGGACTTGCAGCCCAAGATCCCTCTGTATATCAGTGCTCCTGTTTTTCAAGACAACCAACACCACCACTTTCTTAATACCAACATGCCCTGGAATATCAATATACCCCTCCCTAATCTTACCATCATCCATGTCGCTCTCCTTGGTGAATACAGATGCAAAGTACTCATTAAGAATCTCACCCACTTCCTATGGCTCCATGCATTAATTCCCTCCTTGTCCTTGAGTGGAGCTGACATTGCCCTAGCTATCCTCTTGCTCCTAATATACGTATATAATGCCTTGGGATTCTCCTTAATCCTACTTGCCAAGGATATTTCTTAGTTAGAGACAAAAACTGCAGATGCTCGAATCCAAAGGCTATTTCTTGGCCCTTCTTGACCTAAGTTTTTGTTTAAGTGCTTTTCTGCTTCCTTTATACTCCTCAAGGGCATTGTTTGATTTCAGTTTCCTAAACCTTACATATGCTTTCTTTTTCTTTTGACTAACCTTTCAATATCTCGTCAGCCAAGGTTCCCGAATCTTGCCAGTCTTATCTTTCATCCAAACAGGAACACGCTAGTCCTGAACTCTGATCAACTGACCTTCAAAACGGTCCCACGTGTCAGATGTGGATTTACCCTCAAACAGCTGCACCCAATCGAATTTCTCATGTCTAATACTGCTGTAATTAGCCTTGCACCAATTTAGCATTTTCACCTGAAGACCAGTTTAATTCTTATCCATAACTATCTTAAAACACATGGAATTATGATCACTGTTCCCAAAATGCTTCCCCACTGAAACTTCGATCACCTGGCCAGGCTCATTCACCCCCCCCCCCCCCCCCCCCACATGTTTGAGTACAGCCCCTTCCCTAGTTGGACTATCTACATATTGTTTCAAGCAACCCTCCTGGATGCACCAAACAAATTCTGCCCTCCGGCACTAAAACAGTCCCAGTCAATATTAAAAATCACACAACACCAGGTTATAGTCCAACAGCTTTAATTGGAAGCACACTAGCTTTCAGAGTGACGCTCCTTCATGTAAATCACATGAAAGAAGTGAAACTATCACTGTATTCTAACAGATGAAAGGCTTACCAGACAATCAATTTTTCAATGTATAATTTCAGTTACATCACACTGCAAATTTTTGCTATAAATTCTGTGTTACGATCGAGCCCTCCACAATCACCTGATGAAGGGAGCGTCGCTCTGAAAGCTAGTGTGCTTCCAATTAAACCTGTTGGACTATAACCTGGTGTTGTGTGATTTTTAACTTTGTACACCCCAGTCCAACACCGGCATCTCCAAATCCAGTCAATATTGGGGAAGTTAAAATCACCCACAACAACAACCCTGTTTTTGTTAACATCTTTCCATGATCTGTTTACATATCTGTTCCACTATCTCAGGCTGGCTATTTGAGGCAGATAGTAAAACCCCATCATAATGATTGCACCTTTCTTATTCCTGAGCTCTACCCATATGGCCTCGCTGGTTGAGCCCTCCAAGATATCCTCTCTTAGTACAACTATGACGTTCTCCTTAATCAGTAAGCAACTTCCCTCCCCTTTTACGCCCCTCTCCATCTCGCCTGAAACATCTACACCTGGGAACGTTGAGCTGTCAGTCCTGCCCTTCTCTCAACCCAGTTTCTGTAATGGCTCCCACATCATAGTCCCATGTACTAATCCAGGTTCGAAGCTCATTTCCCTTACCTTTTAATACTCCCTATCCTAAAATAAATACATGCCTGTAGTGATTGTAACAAAGTCAGCCAAGTGGACCTCATAGAATGAGTTCCCTGATTGGGGCTGTTAACCAGGTCCAATCAAGGAGCCCTGGCTGACAGATAAAAACATGAATCTACCTCCTGGTGGGTCTGCTCCTGGGCCTGGCCAAACTGGCCATAAACAGGTCCAGGCAGCGGGCTGTGGAGGGGGTCATTAGGGCCGACTGCCTGCCCCTCTTCCGCGGTTATGTTAGAGCCCAGGTGTCTCTGGAGAAGGAGCACGCAGTGACAACCAACACCCTGGAGTCGTTCAGGGAGAGGTGGGCGCCGCAGGGAGTGGAGTGCATTATTCCCCCCTCCAACTCTATTTTGATTTAGTCCCTACCCTCCCCTTCACTGTTTGATCACACAGCATTGCCCTTTGATGTGTAGGGCACTGCTTGTCACTGGCCACTCGGGTGTTTCCTCTCTTCCTGGTGGTTGAAACTGAATAAAGATTTGTACACCTTGTGTCTCTCACAGTGTCTCACACCTGCACACACACAGCATGGGTGCTGGGGAAAAAAAGCACTACCGCAGTTAGGCGGTAGTGAGGGGGTTGAAAAAAACTGGAGTATCAGATATCCTGAAAAAAAACATGAATGTCAAGGGTTCTGTTCATTCAAAGCCGGCTCTGAGGGAGCTTGATCAGTGTCAGGGACCTCCGTGTGTAAATAAAGGGTAACTTGGTGACGGGATATTGGCCTCTGTGGAGTTCTTTCAAAGCCAGTCCCACCATATTTATTAAACTGGTCCTGCCTGTCCATCCTATTAGACTTATTTAACGTTGACTTTGTCCTCAAATCACTCCACATGCTGACTGACTGATCTGTCACACCAGTTTAAACCTTCCTGATTGGCTCTAGCAAATCTCTCTGCAAGGACACTGGAGCCTCTCTCGGTGCAACCGGTCCTTCTTGCACAGGTCCCACCTGCCCTTTATGCAGCACTTTTAAGGTAGCAAAGTGTTCCAAGCTGTTTAAAAGGAAAAGTATCAAACATGAGAGTATGTTAGTATAAATGACCAAAAGGTTAATCAAAAGAGTTGGTTTTCAGGATTGACTTAAAGTGAATAGATCGAGAGGTGGCATGGTCTAAAATGAGAATTCCATATCATAGAGCCCAGGCAAAGGAAGGCACAGCTGCCAATGGTGAAGTGATTACAATCAGGAATGCTCAAGATGTCAGAATTGGAGGAGCACAGATGTCAGAAGCATAGAAGTTAGAAGAGGTTTGAAAGATAAGGAGGGGCAGTGGTATGGTAGGATTTGAAAACAAGAATGCAAATTTTAAAATCGAGGTGTTGCCTAATCGGGAACCAACGTAAGTCAGTGAGCATGATGAGGGTTTCAGTAGCAGATAAGCTGAGGCAAGGTGGACCCTGTCATGTAAACTTCCATACCAACCCAACAATCATTCCACCTCTAAATCACAAAGGATGATATATTCAATAGCTTGGAGACTCAAAAAGGCAAAGGACAAAACATGTAGTCCGGCCAAATAAAAATGAAAAAAGGCAACTGAGGATGTCAACAAAGCAAAAGTTGAGACTTTATTTTTTTTAAAAAGCTAGATAATGGCCTCAAACTATTGAAGGATCTCAAACAGAAAATGAAGGAAACATATTAGGTTTGACCATTATGTGGTCAATAGTTGATGGGCTGAATGGCCTACTTCTGCACCTGTACCTTATAAATGGTAGAATTTGAAATTCAGTTTGAGGGTGTGAAACTTGGTTGGAAACAACTGTACTAAACATAAGGGTAACCACAAAGGAACGATGGCAGAGTTGGCTTGAAAGGTTTTCAGTAGAAAAGATGGTTGATGAACAATGGCGGATGATTGATGAGGGCAGAGTGGTAGATGTGATCTATATGGACTTCAGTAAGGCGTTCGACAAGGTTCCCCATGGGAGACTGATTAGCAAGGTTAGATCTCATGGAATACAGGAAGAACTAGCCATTTGGATACAGAACTGGCTCAAAGGTAGAAGACAGAGGGTGGTGGTGGAGGGTTGTTTTTCAGACTGGAGGCCTGTGACCAGTGGAGTGCCACAAGGATCGGTGCTGGGTCCTCTACTTTTCATCATTTATATAAATGACTTGGATTCGAGCATAAGAGGTACAGTTAGTAAGTTTGCAGATGACACCAAAATTGGAGGTGTAGTGGACAGCGAAGAGGGTTACCTCAGATTACAACAGGATCTGGACCAGATGGGCCAATGGGCTGAGAAGTGGCAGATGGAGTTCAATTCAGATAAATGTGAGGTGCTGCATTTTGGGAAAGCAAATCTGAGCAGGACTTATACACTTAATGGTAAGGTCATAGGGAGTGTTGCTGAACAAAGAGACCTTGGAGTGCAGGTTCATAGCTCCTTAAAAGTGGAGTCACAGATAGATAGGATAGTGAAGGAAAAATCAATGTGGCAAAGATTAGATGGGAATGTGGGAAGGTGATCAGTAAGTTTGTGAATGATGTGAAAATTGGCTGGGTGGTTAATGAGGAAGATGGTCTAAGGTTTCAGGAGGATATTGACATTTTGGTCAGATGGGCAGATCAGTGGCAGATGGTATTTAACCCTGAAAGGGGTGAGGTAATGCACTTTGGAAGAAATAACATGAATGGCAGGGCACAAGGAAGCTCAGAAATAGAAGGATCTTGGTGGTTTTGTCCATAGATTCCCGAAGGCAGTTGGTTCATAATGTGGTGATGAAGGCACACTGGACACTTACCTTTATCAGTCATGATGTGGGGGTGCCAGTGTTGGACTGGGGTGGACAAAGTTAAAAATCACACGACACCAGGTTATAGTCCAACAGGTTTATTTGGAAACTCTAGCTTTCGGAGCGACGCTCCTTCATCAAGTAGCTCCCTGATGAAGGAGCGTTGCTCCGAAAGCTTGTACTTCCAAATAAACCTGTTGGACTATAACCTGGTGTCGTGTGATTTTTAACTTTATCAACCATGACATAGATTAAACGAGCAGGGAGGTTATGTTTGGGCTGTCCAAAACTTTGGTTAGGTCACAGCTAGAGTACTGTGTGCAGTTCTGGTCACTACAGTATAGGGAGGATGTGATTGCACTGGAGCGGGTGCAGAGGAAATTCACCAGGATGTTGCCTGGGTTGGAGCATTTTAGCTCTGAAGAGAGACTGGATAGGTTTGAGTTGTTTTCTTTGGAGCAGAGAAAGGACTTAATTGAGGTGTATTAGAGTATGAGGGGCATGGACAGGGTGGATAGGAAACAGTTAAAGGGTCAATAATAAGAGGGCATAAGGGATATACAGATTAAATGAGTGTGCAAAAAATGTGGCAGATAGAATATAATGTGGGAAAATACAAGATTATGCACTTTGGCAGGAAGAACAGAAAAGCTGAACATTATTTACATGCAAAAAGACTGCAGAAAGTTGTAGCACAGAGGGACTTGGAAGTCCGTGTGTGTAAATCACAAAACATTAACACACAAGTTCAGCAGGTAATATGTAAGGCAAATGGAATGTTGACCAGATATTGACCAAAGGGAATGGAGTGCAAAAAAGGGATGCCTTGCTAAAACTTTACAAGGCATCAGTCAGGCAATACCAAAACATTGCGAATAGTTTTGTTGTCCTCATCTAAGGGAAGGTACACTGGCATAGCAGAGAGTCCAGAGAAGTCATATGAGGCTGATCCTAGGAATGGAGGCATTTTCTTATGAGGAGAGATTGAGAAGGTTGGACCTGTACTCATTGGAATTTAGAAGGATGAGAGATATGCAGAAAGGTGGTTTCTGGGAGAGTCTAGGACCTGAGTACATAATCTTAGGGTAAGGAGTCATCAGTTTCAGAGGGAGATGAGGAGGGATTTCTTCTCTCAGAGGGTAATTAATCCATGGAATTCTTTATTACAGAGGGCTGTTGAAGATGGATTATTAAGAATATTCAAGGCTGAGGCAGACATATTTTTAATCAGTAAGTAAATCTTGGGGTATGGGAAAAGGCAGGAAAATGGAGTAGAAGATTATCAGATCAGCCACAATCTCATTGAATGGCAGAGTTGACTCAATAGGCTGAATGGACTACTTCTATATCTTATGGTCTTATAAAAGGGAGACAAGAAAGCAGATGAGGCCTGGAAACACAAGTGGAGCAGTCCATTTGCATTCCCATTGGGTCCTGAAGCAGGTGGAATATTCATCCATGCCACAGAAAGCTCACAACCACAAAGAGTCAGGGTGCCTTCCCATACTGGAGGTCCTGCTGCTACATCTCTCTGACACTAAATGACCTGGACATTGGCAAGTCACCACTATTCAGGTCCCTGGATTGGTGAAAGTTAGGACAATAGAGGCATCCAGGCCCAGACAAGACAATCATAGTTGCACAATTTACAGAAGGCCTGGCCTATAAACAAGGCAAATTAACAGCCAAAATATACCTTTGAATCTGGATCCATTGGCTGCTCACCAATGTAGCCTTCTAGTACATCTTCTCCCTCGCTTTTCATCTGAACCTCCACTTTCATTAATGGGAACACAAATTTCAGCCACATTACTGCAAACAGTCAATCTACCCCTCCCCTTCCAATTCTGACCCCAAACACTCTAAGCCCTCAAAAGGACCTACATGAGAGGAAAACTTCACATTCCTTCTTTCACTTCAGTCTCTGGTTTAAGTCCACAGTAGCTCAGCCTCTGAATCAATGCTCCTAATCCATATAGGTCTGTTTGCCTCACTGAATGTCAATGGTGTTATTCTCTGATCTTCAAACGCTCCTCATTCTCATTGAGTGTACCAAGGTTAATAAATGTATCTGCTGAACATAGGAAGGAAAGACAGGCAACACATATAATCTATGAACAAGTGTTTAAATAGCTTTGAATGAAGTTGCTAGGGACCTAGGAGCCTAAAGCAAACTTGACATTCAACATATTCAACCAACACACATATAAGACTATCAGAAATAGTAGCCATTTGACCCCCAAGCCTGATGTGTCATTCAATAGGATCATGGTTGATCCAATATTCCTTACATGCGCTTTCCTGCCTTTTCCCCTGTAATCTACTAATCAAGAATCTAACTATCTCAGCCTTAAAAATACACAAGGAGACTCTGCCCCCCACAGCTCCCTGTGACAAGGAGTTCCAAAGTCTCTCAAACCTCAGAGAAAAAAATTCCTCCTTATCTCAGTCTCAAATTTGGCACCCCCTTATTCTGAGACTATGTCCTCTGGTCTTAGACTGTCACATAAGGAGAAATATCCTCTCAGCATTTACCCTGTCAAACCCCTTAAGAATCCTACATATTTCAATGAGATCACCTCTCATTCTTCTGAACTCCAGTGAATAGAATCCCAATCTGTTTAGCCTTTGCTTATAAGACAATCCCTCCTTAACAGGGATCATCCTAGTGAGCCCTCAATTAAATGATGTCTTTCCTTAAATAAGGGATCAAAACTGCTCACAGTATTCCAGATGTGGTCTCCCCAGCACCTTGTACAGTTGCAGTGATATTTCCATACTGTTATACTCCAACCCCCTTGAAATAAGGGCCCACATTCCATTAGCCTTCCTGATTATCTGCTGCACCCTGTGTGCTAGCCTTTTGTGTTTTGTGCACCAGTACCCCAAAGTCCCTTTATGTTGCAACTTTCTGCAGTTTTTCTCCATTTAAATACCTTTATGTTGTGTTCAGTTCTGGACACTGAGACAAAGGGAATACATTTCGGTGGTGGAGCAAGTGCAGACAAAGCCTTGTATCAGATGTCTGAGTTGCAAGGGAAAACTAGGACAGGCAGAGGTAGATAAATTAACACTAAGTGAGAGAGTGAAAGGTTGTTGGATAGGTTGGATCAGATCAGTCATGATCTTACTGAATGACAGAACAGATCGAGGGAGATTGTGAGGTCTGCAGATGCTGGAGATCAGAGTTGAGAGTGTGTTGCTGGAAAAACAGATCGAGGGGTCAAGTGACCTTATTTCTGCTCCTATTTCATGAGTTTGTAACAGACTCAGACATTGGATTCTCAGACGTAAATGCCTGTGAAATGTACAACATTAATAAGGGAATGAAAAAGATTAACCTGAAATCTTACTTTACACAAAGCTGTGGGAGGGTAGATATAGAGGACACAGTTTCAAACCAATAAAACTGACAAATTTTATCAGGAGGTTTTATTCAACATACAGAACGACTGACATGGAGATTAGTGTAGGCAATCATGGTGGAACCAGTTAAGTGACAATTTGATGCAGCAATTGGGGTTTGGGGGACATCTTTGGATGGATGGATGGATGGGCAGATAGAGTCATAGAGCACAAAAACAGACCCTTCAGTCCATCTTGTTCATGCGGATCAGATATCCTAAATTAATCTGTCCCTATTTGCCAGCATTTAATCCATATCACTGTTAACCCTTGCTGTTCATGTACCCATCCAAATGCCTTTTAAATGTTGAAATTGCACCTGCCTCTGGCAGCTCATTCCATACAAGCACCATCCTCTGTGTGAAAAAGTTACCCCCAGGTCCTTTTTAAATCCTTCCCTCTCACCTTAAACCTATGTCCTCTAGTTTTGGACTCCATACCCTGGGGAACAGACCTTGACTATTCACCCTAACCATGCCCCTCATGATTTTCTAAACATCTGTAAGGTCACCCCTCAGCCTCCGGTACTACAGGGAAAATAATCCCAGCCTATTCAGCCTCTCCCCATAGCTCAAACCTCCCAACCCTGGCAACATCCTTGCAAATCTTTTTTTTTAAGATTACTTACAGTGTGGAAACAGGCCCTTCGGCCCAACAAGTCCACACCGCCCCGCCGAAGCGCAACCCACCCATACCCCTACATTTACTCCCTACCTAACACTATGGGCAATTTAGTATGGCCAATTTACCTGACCTGCACATTTTTGGTCTGTGGGAGGAAACCGGAGCACCCAGAGGAAACCCACGCAGACACGGGGAGAACGTGCAAACTCCACACAGTCAGTCGCCTGAGGCGGGAACTGAACCCGGGTCTCTGGCGCTGTGAGGCAGCAGTGCTAACCACTGTGCCACTGTGCCGCCCTTTCTGCACCCTTTCAAGTTTCACAACATCTTTCCTATAGCAAGGAGACCAGAATTGAACGTAGTGTACCAAAAGTGGCCTAACTGATGTCCTGTACAGCCGCAACATGATATCCCAACACCTATACTCAATGCACTGACCAATAATGGCAAGCATACCGAAGGCCTTCTTCACTATCCTGTCTACCTGTGATTCCACTTTCAAGAAACTATGAACCTGCACCCCAAGGTCTCTTTGTTTGGCAACACTACCCTCTCATGAAGTGTATAAGTCCTGTCCTGATTTGCCTTACCAAAATGCAACACCTCATATTTACCGAAATCAAACTCCATCTGCCACTCCTCGGCCCATCTGATCAAGGTCCCATTGTACCCTGAAATAACCTTCTTCACTGTCCACTACAACACCAATTTTGGTTTCAACTGAAAACTTACTTATCATACCTCCTATGTTCACATCCAGATCATTCATATAAGTGACTAAAAACAGTGGACCCAGCACTGATCCTTGCAGCACACTGCTGGTCACAGGCCTCCAGTCATAAAAACAACATTCTGCCATCACCCTCTGTCTCCTACATTCAAGCCAACTTTGTATCCAAATGGCTAGCTCTCCCTGGATTCCGTGGGATCTAATATTGCTAACCAGTTTACCATGCCGAACCTTGTTGAGTACCTTACTGAAGTCCATATGGACAACAACCACCTGTCTGCCTTCATCAATCTTCTTTGTCAATTTTTCAAAACAGTCAAGTTAGTGATACACGATTTCCCACGCACAAAGCCATGTTGACTATTCCTAATCAGTCCTTGCCTTTCCAAATAAATGTAGATCCTATCCCACAAAATCCCCTCCACCAACCTATCCAACACTGACATCAGACTCATCAGTCTATAGTTCCCTGGCTTTTCCTTACCACCTTTCTTAAATAGTGTTACCACATTAACCACCCTCCAGTCTTGACGATACAAATACCTTGGCAAGGGATCCAGCAATCAGTTCCCCAGCTTCCCACAGAGTTCTGTGATCGGGTCCTGGGGATTTATCCACCTTTATGCATTTTAAGAAACCTGGCACCACCTCCTCTGTCATATGGACACTTTAAGTTATCACTGTTTATGTCTCCAAGTTCTGTATAGTAAATACTGATGCAAAATACTCATTTAGTATCTCACCCATCTCTTGCGGCTCCACGCATAGATGGCCTTGTTGATCTTTAAGGGGTCCTATTCTCTCCCCATTTACTCCTTTGACCTTAATATATTTGTAGAATCTCTTGGGATTCTCCTTAACCCTATTTGCCAGAACTATCTCATGTCCCCTTTTTGCCCTCCTGATTTCCCTTGAGTAAAGTTCTACTGTTCTCAAATTCCTTGAGAGATTCACTCAATCTCAGCTGTCTATATGTGCCATATGCCTCCTTCTTTTTCTGGACCAGACCTTCAATTTCTGTCGTCATCCAGCATTCTCAACACCTACCAGCCTTTCCCTTCATGCTAACAGGGACATACTGCCTCTGGACTCGTGTTATCTTATTTTTGAAGGTCTCCCACTTTCTAACTGTCCCTTTACCTGCGAATAGCCTCTCCCAATCAATGTTTGAACGTTCTTGCCTAATACTGTCAAAATTGGCCTTACTCTAATTTAGAACTTTAACTTTTAGACCAGATCTATCTTTTTCTATAGCTATTTTAAAACTAATAGAATTATGGTAATTGGCCCCAAAGTGTTCCCCCACTGACACCTCAATTACTTGCCCGGCCTTTTTTCCATAGAGAAGGTCAGGTTTTGCTCCTTCTCTAGTAGCTCCATCCACATGTTGAATAAGACAATTTTCTTATACACACTTTTTAAAAAATCCTCTCAATCTAAGCCCTTAACACTATAGCAGTCCCAGTCTCTGTTTGGAAAGTTAAAATCCCCTACCATTACAATCCTATCATTCTTACAGAACTCCGTCTCTCCTCACAAATTTGCTTCTCAATTTCCTGCTGACTTTTGACAGGGGGCCTACAGTACAATCCCAATAAGGTGATCATCCCTTTATTATTTTTCAGTTCCACCCAAATAAGCTCTCCCTGGAATATCCTGCCCAAGTACAGCCAAAATGAAATCCCGAACCAAAAATGCCACTCCCCCTCCTCTTGCCCCTCCCCCCCTCTCTATCCTTCCTATACCATCTATACCCTGGAACATTAAACAGCTAATCCTGCCCTTCCCTGATCCACATCTGTAAACACTATGATATCCCAGTCCCATGTTCCCAACCATGCCGAGTTTATCTGCCTTACCTGTCATGCCTCTTGCATTGAAATAAATGTAGCTTAATTTATCAATCTTAGCTCATCCTCTGCTTTGCTCTTGCCTGCCTTGACTATTTAACTTGCTCCTCTTTTCAAAATATACCAGCCTCAAACTTTCTTTTCTCATTATCTCCCTGGTCCCATCCATTCCCCCATCCCACCCTTACTAGTTTAAAGGTCCTGAATAGCACTAGCAAATCTCCCCACCAGGATATTGGGCCCCTTCCAATTCAGGTGCAACCTGTCCTTCTTATTCAGGTCACTTCAACCGCAGGAGAGATTCCAAAGATCCAAAAATGTGAATCCCTTCCCCTGCACTGGCTCCTCACTCACGCATTCATCTGCTCTATCCTCCTATTCCTACAATCACTAGCAATGGGCTGAATGGCCTTCCCCATCTGTAACTATCTTCAACACAAGTACTGCAACAGAAATGAAGAATCAAGAAGAGTGTGAGAAACAGCACGGTAGATCCGTGAACACATGTCAACAGTGGGATGGGTAGACAGAGTTGGACAACCACTTGTGAGTTCACTTAAACAAACTCTTAGAATTTCACACTGTGCCATTCACTCACTCCCTCGGTTGGGAGGCAGGTAACTACATTTTCCCACTGTGATGCTGATTCAGACAAGTTCCACCACTATCTAAAGCAAACCAGTTGATGCCTTGGGATAAGATGACTTCAGTACAGGCAGGTTGATTAGATGCCCACTTTGCTGCATACGCTGATAGGGCAGTGATGTCAGTCAATAAACTGGTTGACAGATTGAAAAACAAAAGGAAACCTTCATGCAAAAAATGTGGAAAGGTGGAATGACTATCACCTCTCGTGAAGTCTCCTCCACCTGATTTCTAACTGACACCAGCACTCGCCTGGTGTGGTAACTCCAATGTCATGTCCTATTCTGCGATGCAATTCACCTTTCTCTGTGCTTCTACAATCACTCCCTTATCTTTTTTCAAACTTTGACTGACTATCAGTCTCCCAGCTATCTCCTCATACTAGTAAGTCAATGCAAACCTGGCAGCCTCCCTTGCTTCTTGCCTGTAGCTGTTCCTGTGTACTTGGGAGAGCCACTGGGACTCACCATTCTTTCCTTACCATATGCCTCCATAAGCTATCGTGTCCAGTTCCCGTTTCTTCACTTACTGCTTCTCGGCACACCTATTCTCCAGGTTTTTATAAACACTTCATTCCTTCAACTTTTGTCAATAAGCCAAGAAAACAGAAGACTGGAACCACCTTAAAGTACTGCAGGACATAAAGAAGACCAGAGCCATATTGGCTAAGTTCACTATCTATGTTTCTTTGAATCCCAGTTTGGAATTGACAAACTTCGCACTGAGCCTGATCTGCACAAGTGACAACTAAACCTCTCTCTGATCCTCTCGATCACATGGCTTACTTGAAGGTTGTCACCGATGAGGCAAGCGGCCTCAAATCAAATTACAGAGACAGACTGAAGCCATTGACGGCTCACACAAATTATTACACTGAGGCCTAAAGACCACCCTTTGAGCCTCCACGTTCAGGAACATGCTAGGAGTCTGCTATCACTTCTAACAATGATGTGGAAGAGCTGGTTTTGGACCAGGGTGGACAAAGTTAAAAAAAAAATCACACAACACCAGGTTATAGTCCAATAGGTTTAATTGGAAGCTGTAGCTTTCAGAGCTCTGCTCCTTCATCAGGTAGCTGTGGAACAGGATCATAAGACACAGAATTGTGAGAAGATTTGTAGCTCGGGTGCTTGGAACCACAACACAGGATTTATAGCAAAAGGTTAGTGTCATGTAACTGAAATTATATATTGAACAAACCTAGATTGCTGTTAACTCTTTCGTCTTTTAGAATGGCTTGCAGGTTTTGGTTCATTGATATGTAAATCCCAGAACTTTTTTAAAAGTCACATTCTCAAGGTAACTTTTATAAAAAAAGGTGACATCTCAGCTCAGACAATGCATTGAAGGTGTGAGATTAGAGTCTGTCTGTAGCCCAACCTTGAGTCAGACTGGTTCTATTTCTAAAGTAGGAATTTATAAAATATTACATGGATCGACTGCCTGCAAATTATGCACTTTTTGAGCAAAATAGAATTTTTGCTCAAAAAGTGCACAGTCTGCAGGCAGTCAATCCATGTAATATTTTATAAGTTCCTACTTTGGAAATAGAACCAATCTGACTCAAGGTTGGGCTACAGACAAACTCTAACCTCACACCTTTAATGCATTGTCTGAGCTGAGATGTCACTTTTTTTATCATAAAACCTTAAGTTGTCTCGAGAATGTGAGTTAAAAGAAGTTCTGGGATTTACATATCAATGAACCTAAACCTGTAACCCATTCTAAAAGATGAAAGACTTAACAGCCATCTAGGTTTGTTCATTATGCAACTTCAGTAATGCAACTACTGTAATCTTTTGCTATAAATTCTGTGTGTTATGATCTTGTTCCACAGCTACCTGATGAAGGAGCAGCGCTCCAAAAGCTAATGCTTCCAAGTAAACCTATTGGACTATAACCTCGTGTTGTGTGATTTTTAAAAATCTGTTATAATGCCCACAAACAAAAACAGAAATTGCTGAAAATCTCAGCAGGTCTGGCAGCATTTGTGGAGAGAAAGCAGAGTTAACATTTTGAGTCCAGTGACCCTTCTTCAGAAGTGTTGTGAAGAAAAGTCCCCAGACTCGAGGCATTAACTCTGCTTCCTCTCCACCTATACGGCCAGACTTGCTGAGTTTCTCCAGCGATTTCTGTTTTTGTTTCAGATTTCCAGCAGCCGCAGTTCCCTGTTTTGGTGATAGTATTCAATGTGGTCTTAATCGATACTGACGGAAAGATGAATACTGGCCATGATACCAGGTGAGCATCTCAGTCCTCTTTGAAATAGTGCCACATAATATTTTCTGTCCAACTAAGAGGTTAGATGGGCACTTCAGTTTAATGTCTCATCCAAAAAGAAGTGACACCTCCAACAGTGCCACACTCCCACAGTACTACAGTAAATTTCCAGACAGGCAGTGGTTGAAATCCGAATACTCCTTCCTTCAGCAAATGTTTGATGGCGTTTCAAACTGTTAGCAATTGCAATCACTGAAATTGTCTGTAATTATATACTAAGAGGGATAACAGACAATTCATTTTGATTTTCTGATGAATACTGACAGCAACTTGGAAAAATTAAATCTTTTCTCAATTCAGGCATTTTATGAATTTTCACCTACGTAGTTGCATTTTCATTAATTCATTTGTTAGCTGTAATTAAACCATTCTTAAAGACTGCACATGTATAGGTGAGCTACATGTTTGGCTTGTGTTACCGAAAAACAGATTTAAAAGGAAAAATTAAACTTTGGATGCTACTGGCTGACACATGAACTGGAGGAGGCCATTTTACCCTTTCTTGAGGCTGTTGCACACGAACAGGAGGAGGCAATTTTTTTTTACACAGAGTGAGGTAAATTAGCGAAGCCAATCATATTATGGCATGCATGGGGCAATATTGGGGTCAAATGAGCTTTTAATAAACTCAATTAACCCTTAAATTATTTACCTACATACAATGGATGCGCAGGTAATAGGCTAGACGATCCCTACTATGTGTGCCCCCTCCCCAACCCCCATCAAAAATATACTCCATGGAGACATGTAATATCCAACCCACCAATCTGTTCTGCAAGCCCCTGGAGTCTATTTACCAATTTAGTTTGCAATACCCATTTGTTGCTTGCTTCCCAGCTATAAAGTTACAAGACTTATCTCATCATTCCATGGATCCCACCTCATCTCTCTAAAGTTCCTTCAACCCTACTACCCTCTAAGATATCTGTGCTCCTCCAATTCCAGCTCCTGAGCATCCTGGTTTTAATTGCTCCACAGCTGGCAGCCCGGAACTTGAAATTCTTTCCCTAAACCTCTAACTCTGCCTTTAAGACATTCCTTGCAAGTTTACTCTTTGGCTAAACTCTTGATTACCTGTCCCAAAATCTCACATGGCTTGGTGTCAAATTGCATTTAATAGGCACTTTGGTGGATGTGCCTCACAAATGCAAGTTATTGTGAAAACCACGTGCATTTGAAAGCTTTTGCACAGGTGCAGTTGAGTTTGTTCAGCAAATGAAACTGACATCCTACCCAATATGCGAGTCAGTTCCACAGCACAGAAATCTCTTGGGCAATATTCCAATCCCATTCCTCCAAGCAATTCAATAACATAAATACAGCATTCAAGGCAGCTAAGCTCTCACCCACCGCCCCCACACTTTGACAAGGATTGCAAAAGCATCCTATCAGTTAGAACAGATTCTTTCTTAGTTTGTGGTTTTAAGTACAGCTGGAGGTAAGGAAAAGCCAAAAAATGGACAGGAAAAGGAAAACAGGGAGAAAAGGAAGAAAATATGAAAGGGGACAAAAATGTTGCAAATAAAAAGGGTGAGAAAAGAATTATGTACAAGGTTTTAAAACCAGTGTATTTAGGGAGCATGAAGATACATGGATAAACAGCCAACTTTACATTATATAAAACTCACAAATTCACACACACACACGCAACAACTATGACACAGTGCACATAAATATTTACAGCATTGTCACTAACGAATCTCCAGATTTTGGCATTTCTGTTAAAAGACAAGTGGCAGGATGAGGTGATATGGTTACATCTACAAATTGCAGTAATTGTTTCGCTTCTCTCTCTTCCATCTCTGAAAAGCGTTGACATGTCAGTGATATGTTCAACACTGCCTTCTGCTACCTCACCCAGGTAGCCATTCTTCCTCTGCAAACCTCACAGCAGACAAAACTTTTAACTTGGACAGAGACACAAGTGACAAGTGGCCATTACAAACACAATCCAATCAAATTGGTCTGTTGACTTCAACCAAAAGGAACATTAGTTCCAGGGAGAGGAAAACTGGTGGCTAATCCAACTGTCTTATATCCCTTCCAAAGTTGAAAGCTTTGCCCCTTCAGCAGACCACATGACTGTAGATGGGATCACAGACAGGCCTGGATTTTATCCAAATCAAACAAAACACACAGACACCATTTCCACATTCCAGTTACAGAAGAGTGATCAGGAGATGGGTGCCTTAGCTGAATTGTCCTCTGCTTAATCCAGAGAGGTGAGCACAGATCAAAAAAACAAATAGGGGACTATAGTGATTGTAACAAGGTCAGCCAGCTGGACCTCACAGAATATGAGTTCCCTTATTGGGGCTGTTAATCAGGTCCAATCAGGGATCCCTGGCTGACATAGAAAAAGGGTTAGTGTCAGAGATGCTGACACTCTGCCTGACTCTTAAGAGGCAGTACTATAGTCAAGGACTGTTCATGTGTAAATAGAGGATGACTTGGTGATGGGATGCCAGCTTCTGTGGAGTTATTTCAGGGACTTTCCTTGCTAAGTGAGCTCAGTATTACATACAGGTATTTATTTCTTTATTTAGCCAAAGGAAGTGATGATCAATCACTTTCCTTTAAAACATAAAGTATGATTCAGAGGGTAGCATCCTTGCCTCTGTGTCAGAAGGTTCAAGTCTAACCCTATCACAGCACAGAGACTACAGCATAAACTTTAGATTGACACTTCAATTGAGTCTTATGGGAGTGCTGCACTCTCAGAGATACCGTCTTTTGGACAACGCATTAAACTGAGACATTTTCATCTGGCTGTAACAATCCTCTGGCACTATTTAAAGAACACAGAAATTAGTCCTAATGCCCCAGCCAAGATTTATCTCTTAAACATGACTTAAACATTTAAAGTCATCGAGATGTGCAGCACGGATACAGACCCTTCGGTCCAACTCGTCCATGCCGACCAAATATCCTAACTTAATCTAGTCCATTTTCCAACACTCGATCCTATCCCTCAACCTTTACTATTCATATATAGTACCCATCCAGATGCCTTTTAAATGCTGTAATTGTACCTGCCTCCACCACCTTTTCTGGTAGCTCATTCCATACAAGCACCACCCTCTGCATGAAAATGTTGACCCTTGGGTCCCTTTTAAATTTTTCCCCTCCCACCATAAACCTATGCCCTCCAGTTCTGAACTCTTCCACCCCACAGAAAAGGCCTTCTCTATTTATCCTATCCATGCCTCTCATGACTTTATCAACCTTTATAAGGTCACCCTCAGCCTCTGACGCTCCAAGGAAAACAGCCCCAGACTATTCAACCTCTCCCTATAGCTCAAATCCTCCAACCCTGGCAACATCTTGTAATTTTTTTTCTGAACCCTTTCAAGTTTCACAACACCCTTCCAATAGGAGAAAGACCAGATTTGCATGCAATATTCCAACAGTGGCCTAACCAATGTCCTGTATAGCTGCAACATGACCTCCCAACTCCTGTACTCAATACTCTGACTAATAAAGGAAAGCAGACCAAACACCTTCTTCACTATCCTATCTACCTGCAACTCCACTTTCAAGGAATTATGAACCTGCACTCAAAGCTCTCTTTGTTCAGCAACACTCCCCAGGACCTTACTATTAAGTGTAAAAGTCCTGCTCTGATTTGCCTTTCCAAAATGCTGATTATTTGCTATTTGTACAAGTAAACTGGCTGCTATGATTCCTAAATTAAAACAGGGACTATACTTTGAAAGAACTTCATTACATATGAAGCACTTTGCAATGACTTGAGGTCACACAAGACACAATATAAATACATTCTTACTTTCTTTCAACAAGGCACTGTCTGTCCTCATTTGGCTAGACTCGTCAGATTAAGTCTCTACCAGCCAGTATTGGCAGTCGGGGCAAAGTAAATACTGAAAATATGTATGGAAAAGACCTTCCAATTATTCAGAGACTAAAATCCTAATCCTAATCCTAATTGTTCCCAGGCTGGATTGATGGGGAAAATGAATTAAGTTTGCAGGACAAAAGGAAGCAATTTTGCTTTGGGCTGTGCAGCCTCACAAGCTTCTTAGTCTTCCTACTTCATCTGGCCCAGCAACCTAACTTTCCATTCTTTTCTCCCTCATGTACTTATCGAGCTTCCCCAATTCCTTTTTGGTAAGCATTTTAAAATTATCTGCATGACGATCTGATGGTGTAAGCAATTAATACACATCTCCTTCACTGTGGAATTTGGGGTTGAAAATAAACCTTGTGTACCTGTGGTAATCCCTTGGAACATGGATCACACATGCTTAAGGCAAGAATCGGTGTAGGCAAAAGTGAGGACTGTAGATCCTTTTCCTGCTCCTCGGATGCTACCTGACCTGCTGTGCGTTTCCAGCACCACTCTAATCTTGGCAAGAATCTGCATGTAGAGCCTGTTAACGTGGGGTGGCTGTCATGTGGCAGTTTCTATGCCATTCTGGCTGACCAGGAAACTCTCCCTCTCTGACAGCCTGCCATAGGAGAATCAGAAGGATTGACTGATTGATCATCAATCTGTTTGGACATACACTTGAACTACAACTTCTGGTCCAGAGATACAGGCATTACCACTATTCCAGAAGGTCTCCGACAAACCCAGACTGATGAGATGAAAATTCCCCTTTGCTTGCTACCTGCAGTTACGTTATGTTAGGATGAGATATGAAGGCTCAGTTAGGGCACTTGAGAGTTACAAGTTAGCCAGGAAAGACCTAAAGAAAGAGTTAAGAAGAGCCAGGAGGGACCATGAGAAGTTGTTGGCAGATAGGATCAAGGAAAACCATAAGGGTTTCTATATGTATATCAGGAATAAAAGAATGACTAGAGAAAGATTAGGGCCAATCAAGGATAGTGGTGGGAAATTGTGCATGGAGTCAGTGGAGATAGGGGAAGTGCTAAATTAATACTTTTCGTCAGTATTCATACTGGAAAAAGACAATGTTGACAAGGAGAATATTGAGATACAGTCTACTAGACTAGATGGGATTGAGGTTCACAAGGAGGAGGTAATAGCAATTCTGGAAAGTGTAAAAATAGATAAGTCCTTTGGGCCAGATGGGATTTATCCTAGGATGCACTGGGAAGCCGGGGGGAGATTGCAGAGCCTTTGGCTTTGATCTTTTTGTCGTCATTGTCTACAGGAATAGTGCCAGAAGACTGGAGGATAGCAAATGTTGTTCCCTTGTTCAAGAAATGGAGTAGAGAAACCCCTGGTAACTATAGACCAGTGAGCCTTACTTCGATTGTGGGTAAAGTGTTGGAAAGGGTTATAAGAGATAAGATTTATAATCATCTAGAAAGGAATAAGTTATTTAGGAATAGTCAACACAGTTTTGTGAAGGGGAGGTTGTGCCTCACAAACCTTACTGAGTTCTTTGAGATGGTGACCAAACAGGTGGATGAGGGTAAAGCGGTTAATGTGGTGTATATGGATTTCAGTGAGGCATTTGATAAGGTTCCCCACGGTAGGCTATTGCACAAAATATGGAGGCATGGGATTGAGAGTGATTTAGTGGTTTGGTTCAGAAATTGGCTGAAAGAAGACAGAGGGTAGTGGTTGATGAGAAATGTTCATCCTGGAGTTCAGTTACTAGCGGTGTACCGCAAGGATTTGTTTTGGGTCTACTGCTGTGTGTCATTTTTTATAAATGACCTGGATGAGGGCATGGAAGAATGGGTTGGTAAATTTGCGGGTGACACTAAGCTTGGTAGAGTTGTGGATAGTGCTGAAGGATGTTGGGGGTTACTGAGGGTCAGAGATAAGCTGCAGAGCTGGGCTGAGAGGTGGCAAATGGAGTTTAATGTGGAGAAGTGTGAGGTGATTCACTTTGGAAGGAGCAATAGGAATCAAGAGCACTGGGCTAATGGTAAGGTTCTTGGTAGTGTAGCTGAGCAGAGGGATCTCAGTGTCCATGTACATAAATCCCTGAAAGTTGTCGCCTAGATTGATGGGGTTGTTAAGAAGGCATACGATGTCTTAGCTTTTATTGGTAGAGGAATTGAAGTTCGGAACCATGAGGTTTTGCTGTCACTATACAAAACTCTGGTGCGGCCGCACGTGGAGTATTGTGTACAGTTCTGGTCACTGCATTATAGGAAGGACGTGGAAGCTTTGGAAAGGGTTCAGAGGAGATTTACCAAGATGTTGCCTGGTATGGAGGGAAGATCTTCCAAGGAAAGGCTGAGGGACTTGAGGTTGTTTTCCTTGGAGAGGAGAAGGTCGACAGGTGACTTAATTGAGACATAAGATAATCAGAGGGTTAGATAGGGTGGACAGGGAGAGTCTTTTTCCTTGGTTAGTGATGGCTAACACAAGGGGGCACAGCTTTAAATTGAGAGGTGATAGTTATAGGACAGATGTCAGAGGTAGTTTCTTTACTCAGAGAGTAGTAGGGACGTGGTATACTGCCTGCAACAGTAGTAGACTTGCCAACTTTAAGGGCATTTAAATGGTGATTGGATAGACATATGGATTAAAATGGAATAGTGCAGGTTAGATGGGCTTCAGATTGGTTTCACAGGTCAACGCAACATTGAGGGCCGAAGGGCCTGTACTGTGCTGTAATGTTCTATGCTCTGGTTTTCAAGCAAGTTCCTACAAGGCATAGGCTTAAAGCATAAAATTAATCTGATGTTCCCTAATTCCA
Organism: Chiloscyllium punctatum; assembly: GCF_047496795.1. Classification (NCBI taxonomy): domain Eukaryota; kingdom Metazoa; phylum Chordata; class Chondrichthyes; order Orectolobiformes; family Hemiscylliidae; genus Chiloscyllium; species Chiloscyllium punctatum. The sequence continues at coordinate 31,313,833 of NC_092791.1, read as the reverse complement.
TGAGGCCACACACTGCCTGGTGTGGAGAATGGAATTATTGTCCTGGTGCAATAGGGGTTTCAGCACTGTCAACATCCAATGTGGCAATGTAAATTTCACGAAGACTTTTAAAATGACAATCACGCCCTCAATTTAAAAAAATACTATTTTGTATCCAGCAAACACAAAACCAGCAACATCTGCATCAACTGTATGCAGATGAAACTGTTAAAAGTAACCACATAATAGCGTACAATGTAACTGTGCGGCTGTAAAGTGGGTGATCCAAAGGCTATTTTGAGGGTCACAACTGCTGCCAGAATTGGAATTTTAAATAATTTCCAAGAAATGGAGGAAAAAAAGCTGAAGGCAGACATGCTGGGCTGAATGTCCTTCTCCCATGCTGTATAATTCTGCAAGAGGTGCGGTTCTTTTCAGCATAATGTTGTTCAAGTTCACTTCAGGTAAGAAAATAGAAACAAATTTTCATGTTAAACCCTAAAACCAACGTATCTAATTCTCAGCCAATACAATTTAATGGAGCGAAGCAAATTCATTTCTTCACTGTCCAACATTGCTAAAGTTGGACATATGTCATTTGTCCTCAAACTCAAACCTATTGCAAGTCTATTGCAGAAAAGCCAAACATTATCCTCCTGTGGATTTTTATCCAAGCAGGCCTCTCCCTATAAAATGGAACATACAGTCAAAGACATGCTTTCTATGACACCTTTCACAACTTTAGGACAACTTTAGGCACTTACAGCCATAAAAATGTAGGCACTGTTACAATGCAGGAAGCAAAGCCAATTTATATTTAGCAAGCTCCCACAAACAGTAATGTGATAGTAACTAAACAATTATTTTTAAGTTATATTGCTAGAGAGATAAATGTTGGTCAGGACATCAGGAGAACTCCCCTGCTCTTCAAAATAGTGCCACTTTACATCTACCTGAAGGGACAGTTTAATGTTGCATCTGAAAAATAGCACCCCCCCTCCCCCAATAGTGCAGTACTCCCTTGTTCTGCAATGGATTATTTTATTAAATCTCTGGGAGTTTGAATCTGATTTCTTCTTCTGACTTAGAGGCAAGAACAATAACATGGTGACAAGCTCAGCACATACCCCATTTGTGCATGTAGAGTCATAGAAATGTACAGCATGGAAACAGACGCCTCGGTCCATCTCGTCCATACTGACTAGGTGTCCCAACCTAATCTAGGCCCATTTGCCAGCACTTGGCCCATATCCCTCCAAACCCTTCCTATTCATATACCCATCCAGATGCCTTTTAAGTGCTGTAATTGTACCAGCCTCCACCACATCCTCTAGCAGCTCATTCCATACACATACCACCCTCTACGTGAAAAAGTTGCCCCTTAGGTCTCTTTTATATCTTTCCCCTCTCACTCTAAACTTATGCCCTCTAGTTCTGGACTCCCATACCCCAGGGAAAAGACTTTGTCTATTTACCCTATCCATGCCCCGATGATTTTATAAACCTCAATAAGGTCACCCCTCGGCCTCCGACGCTCCTGGGGAAACAGCCCCAGCCTATTCAGCCTCTCCCTATAGTTCAAATCCTCCAACCCTGGCAATATCCTTGTAAATCTTTTCTGATCTCTTTCAAGTTTCATAACATCCTTCCAATAGGAAGGAGACCAGAATTGCATGCAATATTCCAAAAGTGGCCTAACCAATGCATGTAGCAGAACAGCAATTATTATGGTCTAACCCCTCATTCAGCATAAACTATCATCAAGTTCTTGCTATATTGCGATGTTTATCCACGAGGCAAAAAATGTAACAATACTGTACAAAAAGACAAAACTCTTAGTTGTGCTTCACTTCATTCCCTCGTGGAAGCAGATATTAATATTTACCATTGTTGAGTTTGCTCTGCTCTGTAAAATGAGATTCAACAAAAGGTGGTTTCAGACACTCCAATACTAACTGTGGCAGATTTCTTCTGGTCACTTAAAATTCACTTACGATTTCATGAGAACTAACACAGCGGAAATCAGCCCACCATGTTCACAATGTGACTAAGGCACAGCAACCAAAAGAAAATCCTCCCCATGCACCAGAAACCACTTGGTTACAGACACTGAAGCACATTCCAATAAGCATAGCTGAAGTGAAAGAGCATCTTTGACTATCTCAGCTCACATCTGTAATCCATTCTTAAGTGTAAAGGACAGACTCAAATTGGGGGCAATTTTAACCTTATTTGCTCATTAGGAATGTGATGGGAACAGATGTAATCCTGATTTACACCCATCCAGTATCACTGTCCATAATGGATGGGCTCAGAAACTGCATCCCACGTGATCCCATAGATTTCCTGCTTCCCAAGCTAGGTTAAAATTGCTCCATGTGAACTAATGCACAATGTGACAAAGCAGCAATCTTCTCAAATAGTTTAAGCATACTTGTAGACAGATAGCAAAGTATAGAATCATTGATCATTCCTCCAAATTCTCCTTAATAGCACCATGGAATTGGGGGGGGGGGTCTTTTTTTAATCCGTTTTCCATCTTTTTGATTGGTACTGAGCCATGAATTCAGTGAGTGATTACTTCCATACTGCAGGATAATTGATATAGAAATTGTGGCATAAAAATCCCTAATCACCAAGAGTATCTTACCCAATTTAATTGAACCAAAAGACAAAACTCACAAAATCAGATTTGGCCTCAATATAAATTTCAAGAACAAAATCTGATGTTCATTTTGTCTTCCTCAACATCAAAAACTCTCATGAACGCCAGATCCCAGCTACCTCAGCCTCATTTCCTGCTGGTCTCTCTGACATTCAGCCACTCCCCCACCCCCAGCCTTATCCCAAATTTATTTTGGTCAGTTCTGTGAAAGGACCTCTTCACACTGGAACTATGTCAATTCTCATAAAGACACCAATAACCTTTCCCCTGCTGATTTCAGAACAGTTCCAATGTTGATGGTGCCAGGGATCATTTATAATACCACTCACTCAGTAAAAGCAATTAAAATATCTTTTTGTCAACAGCAACCTGGAAAGAGGAGGCCAGTCAGCCCTTTGTACCTGCTCTACCGATTCAATTAGATCATGATTGCTCTGATTCTTAATTCTGCTTAACCGCTTTGGTTCCACATCACCGAATGCCCTTACCTAACAGAAATCAATCAATCAATCTCAGTTTTGGGAGGTATACGGAAACACAGAGTCCCAGATTCCCATTCCCCTTTGTGTGTGAAGACGTGCTCCCTGAGCACCCCCCGCCGCACTCGAATTTCTGTTCTGAAGATTCCCCCCTCCACCAAAAAAAGGGGAAAGGGTACATGGAAAGAAACCGTCAAATTCTTTGATTATTTTACACACCTTAGTTAGATCATCCTTTAATCTTCTATACTCGAGGGAATAACAATATTTCAATACCAGTAAATGTATATTCCCAGAAATGTACAAACGCTGTTTATTCATTATTCCTTTAACAACTGTTAAGCCTTCGATGCAAACCCTGGTGCTGAGAATCGTGCCTCATCGGGGATATGTGAGCAGAATGTACTATCTCAGCATTTATGCTCACTGTACCTGGTCTGGTCCCTGGAAACAGATCCTGCACAATGGGCTCTCGGTGCTACTGAGAGACACCGAGTCCATCCCCGTCTGGAGGGGCGCATTCCTCTCCTTCTCTTCCTGTCCCCCTCCAGCTCCGGCACCTTCCGTCCCGTAACAATCCTCGTCGGCCTGGGACGAGCAATTGGGGAACGGAGGCCAGCCGCATCCCGAAGCAGCCAGCCGCCCTCCTCCTCCTCCTTCCTCTTCGCCTTCCCTCCTCTGACCCGTTTCTAAATCCGGCTCGCTCCTTTGCATCGTAAAAGATCTCATCAAAACCAGCACTTTTAGGTCATTGAAAACCATGCGGATGTGATACTTAAACATCATTTACATCTGGTGTTTGCACTAAATCAGATGCAAAACAACAAAAATGTCGATCACTGCTCAAAAAGAAACGCTTAAAAAGCCTGGCAACAAAATTCCTCGACGGAGTATTGAATTGGTGCTGCGGAAGAAATTGCCGGTGCCATTGTCGGAGCGCATCCCATTGTCCGCGGTTTATCCCGAGGAGAGGGAGCTGCTCTCTTCTCCCGAGCCGCTCAACGCCATCCCGCTCCTCCCCGGCACCAGGCGCCGCCCGCCGGCTTCTTTCATCTTTTCTCGCCACATTCCCCAACCCGCGCACGTCTAAACCCGACGTGTGCGCGTTTCAAACCAGCCAGAGCCCTGCCTTCATCTCCTGGGGGGGGGGGGCGAGCCCACCCTGAGAGAAAACAGGAGCCAAGCACCGCTCTCCCACTGCCCCCTTTGCACTTGTCTGAGATCACCCAGCTGAGCACCTCTTCCTTCCACTGTTACATATTTATTTGACTTTTTATGCCCTCCTCCCACATTCCATTGAAATTTAGCAGCTGCACGTTGACGTCGTCCACGTGTGAATTTCCCGCGGAAACAGCTTCCTCCTCCGTTTTCACGGATTGAATTGGACAGCGGTTCCCCGGGGTCACATCTGCTCCCAAACCCTGATATTTTGATACCTCACCCAGAGAGTGATGGCTGTGTGGAATGCTCTGCCCCAGAGGGCAGTGGAGGCCCAGTCTCTGGATTCTTTTAAGAAAGAATTGGATAGAGCTCTTAAAGATAGTGGAGTCAAGGGGTATGGAGATAAGGCTGGAACAGGATACTGATTAGGAATGATCAGCCATGATCATATTGAATGGCGGTGCAGGCTCGAAGGGCAGAATGGCCTCCTCCTGCATCTATTGTCTATTGTCTATTTTCCAGCTTCCGCGTTGTTTTTTTGACGGCAGTCTTCGACTTTACCTGCGACTGACTTGGAAAAGACAACTGTCCTAAACACTTACCTCTTTGGTAACTTTGGCCTTTGCTCATCTGCCCGGCTGTGACTCTTGTCAAATTTTGTTTGATAATCAGTCCGTGAAGCACCTTGCGCATTTCTTATTGCAACAAGACTATTGTATAAAAGCAAGTTGTTGGAAATTCCAACTGGTCCCATCCCGATAGGATGCAGCCTACAGACACCATCAACTCCACAAGGTCAATGCTGAACAAAATCAATACTGCACCCATCAATCCCACCAGTTTCCTAATAAGTAGATTTTGTTGAAATACTCTTCTGTGGATCATCACCTCTAGGGAAGAGTATATTACAGTATTATATACTCTGTAATATATTACAGAGTAATATATTACAGAGTATATTACAAATATTTCCAGAGCAGTTGGGTCTGAGGATTGGGGTTTACAGATTCTGACCAGCAGTGTATGCTATGATGCCAAAAGTGGCTTTGGAGCTTTACTGCATAAAACAGCTTCGTCAAGTAAAATATCACAGCCAGCAGCTAATTACAGTGCAACATAACTTTATTATTTAGCTCTGAAAACTTCAAAGTCTGGCCCAGAAACAAAAGCAGAAATTGCTTGAAAGACTCAGCAGGTCTGGCAGCATCTGTGGAGAGAGGTTAGAGTTCATGTTTCTGATTCAGTGACCCTTCCTCAGAACAGTCCTAGCCCAGTATAGACGCATTTAAAGAGAAAACTAGACAGACATAACAGGGAGAAGGGAATAGAGGGTTAGAATGGTTAATTTAGATGAGAGAATATGGGCGATGGCTGGAGTGAAGAATCAAACACATCTGTTGGACTGAATGGCTTGTCTCTGTACCATGTATCCTATGTAATTATAAAATATTCATGGTGTGATTGTGTTATCTCTCCAGCTGGAATACCAACAATGTGCAGGAATAACTTATGCACTTGTACTTTCAACACAGTTTTATATCAGGAATTTTCCTGGCACTTCCCACAATGTTCTATCCACTGAAACAGCCCCTGTGAAGACTGTAGTGATTGTAATGAGGTCAGCCAGGTGGACCTCATAGAATATGAGTTCCCTGACTGGCGCTGTTAATCTGGTTCAATCAGGGAGCCCTGGCTGACAGGTAAGAACAGGAGTATCCAGGAAAAAAAAAGAACAGGAGTATCAGACATCCTGTTTCTTGTGAGAGCTGGCTCTGAGGGAGCTGGATCAGTGTCAAGTACTTTGCATGTGTAGATAAAGGATGACTTGGTGACAGTAAACTGGCCTCTGTGGAGTTATTTCAGGGACAATATGATTGTCTGACCAAATAACACATTATCCAGGGGTAGATTTCAGCATTCCATGCACAATCGATATGTAGGCAGCCTAAAAATGGCAAGTTGTTTTTTGCCACACTGAAATTGTTTAATTTCTCTTTGAACTATTAAGACCACAAGACATCGGTGTGGAAGTAAGGCCATTCAGCCCATTGAGTCCACTCCGCCATTTAATCATGGCTGATGGGCATTTCAACTTCACTTACCTGCATTCTCCCCGTAGCCCTTAATTCCTTGTGACATCAAGAACTTATCAATCTCTGCCTTGAAGACATTTAGCGTCCCGGCCTCCACTGCACTCTGCGGCAATGAATTCCACAGGCCCACCACTCTCTGGCTGAAAAAATGTCTCCGCATTTCTGTTCTGAATTTACCCCCTCTAATTCTAAGGCAGTGTCCACGGATCCTAGTCTCCTCGCCTAACGGAAACAATTTCCTAGCGTCCACCCTTTCCAAGCCATGTATTATCTTGTAAGTTTCTATTAGATCTCCCCTTAATCTTCTAAACTCCAATGAATATAATCCCAGGATCCTCAGCCGTTCCTTGTATGTTAGACCCACCATTCCAGGGATCATCTGTGTGAATCTCCGCTGGACACGTTCCAGTGCCAGTATGTCCTTCCTGAGGTGTGGGGACCAAAACTGGACACAGTACTCCAAATGGGGCCTAACCAGGGCTTTATAAAGTCTCAGTAGCACAACGGTGCTTTTATATTCCAACCCTCTTGAGATAAATGACAACATTGCATTTGCTTTCTTAATCACGGACTCAACCTGCATGTTTACCTTTAGAGAATCCTCGACTAGCACTCCCAGATCCCTTTGTACTTTGGTATTGTACTTTGTACTTTGTATTCTGATCTGTCAGCACGGTGGCTCAGCAAGGGTGGCACAGTGGCTCAGTGAGGACGGCACAGTGGGTCAGTGGTTAGCACTGCTGCCTCACAGCGCCAAGGACCCAGGTTCAATTCCAGCCTCGGGTGACTGTCTGTGTGGAGTTTTCACATTCTCCCCATGTCTGCGTGGTGTTCTGGTTTCCTCCCACAGTCCAAAGATGTGCAGGTCAGCTGATTTAGCCATACAAAGTTGCCCATAGTGTTAGGTGCATTAGTCAGAGGGAAATGGGTCTGGGTGGGTTCCTCCCCAGAGGGTTGGTGTGGACTGGTTGGGCTGAAGGGCCTGTTTCCACACTGTAGAGAATCTGATCTTGTCATCTGTGGTTGTCTTCTTGCACAATGCACAAGCAACCTTTCTTTATTGACAACAGGTGAACATGTTTGCACAGTTGGATATACTGTTACAATTTAAGAAGATTTGTAGTAATTTTGAAATGAAATGACATTGATTCTGAAGTTCATTGTGCATTTCCTTAAAGTCATTCGAGAAGGAAATCAAAAGTTGTGGAAAATAAAAAGTTAAAAATCACACAACAACAGGTTTAATTGGAAGCACTAGCTTTCGGAGCGCTGCTCCTTCATCAGGTGATAGTGTCCACTACCAAGTCCACACCGCAGCGTAACCCACCCATACCCCTACATCTACCCCTTACCTAACACTACGGGCAATTTAGCATGGCCAATTCACCTGACCTGCACATCTTTGGACTGTGGGAGGAAACCGGAGCACCCGGAGAAAACCCACGCAGACACGGGGAGAACGTGCAAACTCCACACAGTCAGTCGCCTGAGGCAGGAATTGAACCCGGGTCTCTGGCGCTGTGAGACAGCAGTGCTAACCACTGTGCCACCGTGCCGCCCAATATCTCCTCTTTCATGACATCAGGTCATCCCAAACCCTTTACCACCAGTCACATACTTTTGAAGTGTGGCCACTGTCATATTATAGGAAATTCAACAGTCTATTTGCACATAGCAAGTTCCCAAAAGCAACAATGAGATAAATGACAAAGTCATCTGTTTTTAATGGTGTTTGAAGTATTGTGTCTTTTGAAAGATAGTATTTCCAACAATAATTTTTCACTTACCAGAGGGCACGTCAACTTACATATAATGTGGATTTTTAGTCTCGCAGAACAGACTAAATGCAAGCATCAAAGCAATGACTCTTCCACAGAGTCATGGGTTCCTCACCCTATCCCTAGTGCAGAAGTACATTTTAAACTCCCATTCTCTGTACATGTGGAATCAGCACCTTTTCCATTATTGAGTCAGCAATTCAAGACTGCTCAAATTCTCTGCAGCCTAAACTGAAAAGTATCAATTTTCTTTATAATAATGAGTCGATATGTAGACAGGAGATAGTGTTCAAGGGACCTGCAGTCTCACTGAATCACCTTTCTGTGAGGCATTCTGCAGCCTTTCACTCTGAGCTACTCTGCATACATCATTGTGTGACTTTGTTACAAAATGTTCTTCTGTTAGAATCAAAAGGCCTAAGACTCAGATAACCCGCTAACAGGACATCTAGCTTCTGAAGATCTTTCTTCCATAGATCCATGGACTTTGTGTCGATACACCTCTGATTTGTGGGACACATGGTGATGCTCCTGGAGCTATTACTTAGTTCAAGATCCCTTGCACAATAAGGGATGGCATTGGATTCTGCTGCTAATCCTGCCATCTGCCACATATTTTCATACTTTCCTTATGTTGCCTTCAGGTGGATCTGACATCACTCATCTTTTCATTGGTAGGATTTTTAAGAACAGAGTCTGAAGGTTCAACAGTCAGTGTCTAACATCTCCAAAGCTTCCACTCAGGTATATCCTGGTCGTAGCATACTGGTAATGTCACTGGTCTAGAAATCCAGCACACATACATCTCCCACCCCACCCAGACCAGGACATGGGTTCAAATCTCACCATGGCAGATGGTGAAATTTAAGTTCAATTTTTTAAAAAATGTAATGGTTATTGCAGAAGCTCATCTGATTCAGTAATGTCCTTTAGGGAAGGAAATCTGAGATCCTTACCTGGTCTGGCCCACAGGTGAGTCCAGACCCACAGGAATGTGGTTGATTCTTAACTGCACTCGAGGCAAGAAATGCTGGCCTAGTTCGTGACACCCATGTCCTGTGAACGAATATTAAAGAAAAGGTCAGGTTCTGCAGACAGGGTCAGATATTTAAGCTCTAATTCTGATTCTCTGGCTCTCTTTTTCCCTTTGTCTCTCTCCTTTTCTTTTGTGCTTCTGCCTTTAGTGGAGACAAAAAGAATGGAATTTCCTGCACTCCATGTTTCTCTGCCTGTGAAGCTCATGGAATGGTATGAAAAAGAAGTGGGAAAGTTTTTTTTCTTTAAACGGGAACACTTAATCAGCACTAAGTAGTTGTGGATGAAGGCCACCCCCAATTCGCCATCTGCCACAGCATTAGTTAAATTAATTGCTTGGATTTGTTTTATCCCTTCCTTCTGGCCTGACTTTCTTGGGAATTGGGTACAACCCTTTCCTGAGGGAAAGAAAATGCTAGATATTGCCGATTATGACCTGTTGAGTTTGAGAACTCATATCGGGTTCACATAGGATTCACATGCCATGCATTCAGTGAAGGGCCACTGGTCCATTACATTGAAAGCTTCTACATGCATGGCAAGACAGACCATTTACTGTACAACCCCTTGAAGACAACGTCCCATAGTTATCAAAAGAAATATAGTTGGTGTATGTTGGTAGTTGTAGCCAATCCGGCTATGCTGGCTGTTGATCATTCTTGTCTGCATCCTCTGATATAAACAGGACTAGCTGAGATTGATTATTTCCACAGAAATCTCTGCAAGCACAAATCCTCTGCCAGAGCGAAGTATTAAACCTCTGTCTGTAGATATAGGTATGCGCATATTAATGAGAGTCCAAAACATATCAATTGTACAACTGGCCAGTTGACATCCTGCCACAAAATTCAGGGCTCACTGGGACATCACAAACTGTCCACTGACCAGGCTTCTTGTGATTTGTACAGCAGTATATCTTGCCAATGCTGGATTTGCCCTTGGAGTGTTTGACCCCGACACCACAAAGAAAGAAAATCAAAAGTGTCACCCTATCTTGGTCAGCAAGAAATGTCACCAGAAATATCTAAGAAAAATGGCTTTGAATGCTCAATGTCAAACAGCCAAATTAAATTGTGTTCCAAGCACTGCTGGAGAGATTCAAAAGAGCAGTTTTTTCTACGCTAGCCTCCCTTGCAGCTGCTGTGATGAGATTACCCATTTTGTGCCATATTATGGTCAATCTTGTTCTGTGAACTCAGACCTCATGGGACCCAGGCTGCGAATAAGACTGTCTGGTTCCATTTCATTTAGGACCTCAGTGAGCTGATCGGGAGAGACTTTTGTCTTCTTTGTTACAAGTGATTGGATCTCAGGTCCTAGAGGTGTAAAGAGCTTTAGTTCATTGTACCTTGACAGCAACTTGCTGAAGGATAACCTCATTCTCAAGTCATAATTACATGGGAGATATGATTCAGGATTTGAGGTCCCAAGATTTATTTTGAAATTTTGTCTTCCGGCCAATGGTCATAAATCATGGGCTAGTGCCAAAATTGGGAAAGCTGTCTTACAGACTCATCAAGCAGCAGCTTGGTAAAGTCATATTCACAGATAAAGTTCTTATGTCCTATGTATCTGCTGCCCTTGTTCTTTTAGATGGTAATGGTTTGGAAAGTGCTGTCTAAGGAGCCTTAGTGAATTTCTGCAGTACATTGTGTAGTTGGTAGACATTGCTGGTATTGTGTGTCAATAGTGAAGGTTTGTGGATGTGGCACTTAAAGCTCAAAAAGGAGGTTGGAAAGTGTTTTCACACAATGACTCATTATAATTATATCATAACTCGTGTTCTTGAAGCCAAAGCTGTCACAGAATTTAAGCAAGAATTGAAGAAACCTGTGAGAAGGATCAAAGCATAAAATGAAATACAAGGAAAGAGCAAGGAATGAGATTGGCATAGATAACTCTGATGGGCTGAATGATCAATGAACTACAGAAGCCATGGTCCTTTTTCCTTTATATTCATTCATATGATGTGAGCATTGCTGGCTGGGCAGATGTTTGTTGACTGTCCCTAATTGCCTTTGACAAGATGGTGGTGAGCTGCTGTCTTGAACTACTGAAATTTATTTGTGATGCTCAGAGAATTCCAGGAGTTTGACCCAGCAACAGTTAGGAACAGCAATATAGTTCTAAGTCAAGATGGTAAGTGGCTTGGAGGGAAACTTGCAGGTGGTGGTGTTCCTATGTATCTGCTGCCCTTGTTCTTTTCGATGGTAATGGTTTGGAAAGTGCTGTCTAAAGAGCCTTAGTGAATTTCTGCAGTACATTGTGTAGTTGGTAGACATTGCTGGTATTGTGTGTCAATAGTGAAGGGAGTGAAGGTTTGTGGATGTGGTGCCAATGGGAGATTCAGTGATGATAACGCTGTTGAATGTTAAGGAGAGATTATTAGATTCTCTGTTCTTGGAGATAGTCATCACCTCGCATTTGTGTGGTGTGAATGTTATCAGCCCAAACTGGATATTGTCTAGGACTTGCTGCATATGGACATAGACTGCCTCAGAATCTGAAGGGTGGCAAATGGTGCTGAACACTGTGCAATCATCAGTGAACTTCCCCTCCATTTCTACCCTTATACTATCCAGCCGTTCTTGGTGTTGACATTGATGTTTCTCACCCAGAGTATATTCTGTGCCCTTGCCACTCTGAGTGCTTCTTCTAAGCGGTTTTCAAAATGGAGGACCACTGTTTTATCAGCCAAGGGTAGTATCAGTGATAACAACTCTCAGGGCACCTCCTTCCTGTCTTTATATTACTGTAACCCCACCTCTGGTAGATACATCCTGCCAGTGGGACAAGACATACCATGGGGTGGCAATGGTTTTGTTTGGAACTTTATCTGTGAATGTGACTTTATCAAGCTGCTGCTTGACTAGTCTGTAGGACAGCTTTCCCAATTTTGGCACTAGCCTCAGATGCTCATAAAGAGGACTTTGCAGAATTGAAAGGTCTGTGTTTGCATTGTCATTTCTGGTGCCTCGAACAGTGCTGGTAGTTTGTCCATTTCATTCTGTGTTTTAGACATCATAGGAGTCTGACACAATTAAGTGGCTTGCTGCACATTTCAGAGGGCAATTAAGTGTCAAACACACTGCTTTGGGGTCTGGAGTCATATTGTAGGCCAGACCAGGTAAGGACAACACATTTCCTTCCCTGAAGATCCTATGAGGAAAGGCTGAGGCACTTGGGGCTGTTTTCATTGGAGAAAAGAAGGTTTAGGGGTGACTTGATAGAGGTGTACAAGATGATTAGGGGTTTAGATATGGTTGACCATGAGAACCGTTTTTCCACGTATGGAGTCAGCTATTACGAGGGGGCATAGCTTTAAATTAAGGGGTGGTAGGTATAGGACAGATGTTAGGGGTAGATTCTTTACTCAGTGAGTCGTGAGTTCATGGAATGCCCTGCCAGTAGCAGTGGTGGACTCTCCCTCTTTATGGGCATTTAAACGGGCATTGGATAGGCATATGGAGGATAGTGGGCTAGTATAGGTTAGGTGGGCTTGGATCGGCACAACATCGAGGGCCAAAGGGCCTGTACTGCACTGTATATTTCTATGTTCTATGTTCTATGTAAAGGACAGTGGTGATTCAGAAGGGCTTTTACAAGTGTTGACAGTTGACAAAAGTTTAGCTGCTATTGATTAGCTTTTAATTTCAGATATTTTAATTAATCGAATTTCAATTTGTATTCATGTCCCCAGAACATTATCCTGGTCTTCTGGATTTTTAGTCAAATGACATTACCACTACGCCACTGTCTTTCCTTATGTGAAGAAGAATTGTTCTCCTAGTGTCCTGGCTAAGCTTCCTCTCTCAGCCAACTCACTCAAAAAGTAGATTGACTACCATTCTTTTCATTGTTGACTGACACATTTGCCTTAAAAAAAAGGTAGCCACTGTAATTCCAAACAATTGCATATGAAGTACCTTGCCACATTTCTGAATGAGACATTATATAACTGCCAAATTCTTTACCCTATGACCTTCAGAATTCAGTTCCGTCACTCTTATTGCACAGTGGCAGCAGTGATTACCATCTATAAACCACCCTACAGGAACTCATGGAAGGTCCTTTAACAGCACCTTCCAAAAAGGCCTGGGACAGGAGAGTACGTCAGTATCCAATAGCTGGGCAACCTGCTGAGCTCACATTGGGAGCATTGTCACTGTGCTTGGGTTGGGTCAGTGCTGGGGACATGGGACATGAGCAACTTTGGGGCCTATGATTTCAGTCCCTGCTCTAGCTTTCAAACTCAAAATGTCTTCCACTTGCAGCAGATGCATAGGGACACTGTCAGTTGCAAATTCCCCTCTGAGCTACACACTAGCCTGACTAGGAACTATATTGGGAGAAAGTGAGGACTGCAGATGCTGGAGATCAGAGTCAAAAAGTATGGTGCTGGAAAAGCACAGCAGGTGAGGCAGCATCTGAGGAGCAGGAGAGTCAACGTTTTGGGCATAAACCCTTCATCAGGAATGTGGGGGGGGGGGAATGTGGTGTGCCCAAGGGAGCTGAGGGATAAATAGGAGGGGGGGATGGGGCTGGGAGGGACGGTAGCTAAGAAGGCAATAGGTGGAAGCAGGTGGGGGGTAATGGCGATAGGTCGGAGCAGAGGGTGGAGCAGATAGATGGAAAGGAAGATGGACAGGTGGGAGAAGTTCAAGAGAGTGGTGCCGAGTGTGAGGTTTGGACCTGGGATAAGGTGGTGGGGGGAAGATGAGGACATTGGTGAAATCAACATTGATGCCGTGTGATTGGAGGGTCCAGAGGCAGAAGACAAGGTGTTATTCCTCCAGTTGTCAGTGGCTTGGATTTGGTGGTGGAGGAGGCCCAGGACTTGCATGTTCTTGGCAGAGTGGGAGGGGGAGTTGAAGTGGTTGGCCACAGGTTGTTTGGTGCGTGTGTCCTGGAGATGTTCTCTGAAACATTTCGCAAGTTGGTGTCCTGTCTCCCCAATGTAGAGGAGACCACATCGAGAGCAATGGACTCAGCGGATGAGGTGTTTGGATGTGCAGGAAAATCTCTGCCAGATGTGGAAGGATCCTTTAGGGCCTTGGACGGAGATGAGTGGGGGGGGTGTGGGTGCAGATTTTACACCCCTTGCAGCGGCAAGGGAAGGTGCCAGGAGTGGAGGGTGGGTTGGTGGGGGGGCGCATGGACCTAAGGAGGGTGTCGTGGAGGGAATGGTCTCTGCGGAATGCTGACAGGGATGAGGAGGGAAATATATCTCTGGTGGTGGGGTCTGATTGGAGGTGGCAGAAATGGCAGAAAATGATGCATTGTATCCCGAGATTGCTGGCAAGAAAGGTGAGGAACGGGGTGGGGGTCCTATCCTTGTTGAGGTTGGAGGGGTGGGGTTCAAGGGCAAGGTGCGCGAAGTGGAGGAGATGCGCTGGAGGGCATTGTTGACCATGTGGGAAGGGAAATTGTGGTCCTTGAAGTGGGAGGCCATTTGGGATGTTCTGGAGTGGAATTGGTCCTCCAAGGAGCAGATGCGGTAGTGGAGGTGGAGAAATTTGGAGTCGGGGATAGCATTTTTACAGGAGGGGAGGTGGGAAGAGGTGTAGTCCAGGTAGCTGTGGGAGTCGGTGGGTTTGAAGTAGATGTCTGTGTTAAGTTGGTTGCTGGAAATGGAGGTGGAGAGGTCCAGGAAGGGGAGGGAGGCATCCGAGATGGTCCAGGTAAACTTGAGGTCAGGGTGGAAGGTGTTCATGAAGTTGATGAACTATCCAACCTCCCATGGGAGCATGAGGTGGCACCGATACAGTCATCAGTGTAGCAGAGGAAAAGGTGGTGAATGAGATGGACTGTTCCATGTACCCAATGAAGAAGCAGGCATAGCTGGCTCATGCAGCTGTGCCCATGGCTACCCTTTTAGTCTGAGAGAAGCATGAGGATTAGAAGGTGAAGCTGTTGAGGGTGAGGACCAGTTCAGCTAATTGAATGAATGTGTTGGTGGAGGGGTACTATTTGGGTCGGCGGGAGATGAAGAAACGTTGGGGGGGGCAGCTGGAGGCCTTTGTCATGGCGGATGGACTTGTACAGGGACTGGATGTCCATTTAAAGATGAGGTATTGGGGACTTGGAAACCAAAAGACACAGAGGAGGTGGATGGTGTGGGCGGCCATTCCTTTACTGTTGCTGGGTCAAATCCTGAAATGCTATTCTTAACAGCACTATGGAAGTATCTCACCAGATACACTGCAGTGATTCAAGAAGGCAGCTCACAGACTTCTCAAAGATAATTGGAAATGGGCTATAAATTCTGCCCTTGAGCGATCTTTGTGACTCATAAATGAATAAAAAAAGACAAATCAAGAAACTTCAAGATTGGGTGGAGGAGCAGAGGATACCTTTTGGCACATGGCACTGCTGACCATCTCAGATGTGGTGTAGAGCTAGGGCATGGAGGATGTGGGTGAAGATTTTGAAGTCAATATGCTGGAAGGCAGGGAACCAATGAAAGTTGATGATGCATTATGTGGCTGACCCATGGTATTATTGGGCTGCTCATGATGCCAAGCTCGACTAGTTCTCCTCCAAAAACTCTTTGCGAAGCATATTCTCTTCTTCAAAGCTGGACACAACATATATTTCTAACTAGGCCTGACTAATCACAGCTGGCATCTCCAAGAAGTGAAGAAGTACTACCAGCAATGGCTTTGCAAAATCCTCCAAAATCAATGGCAAGAAAGGTTGTCCAACAATAGTGTACTCTCCCAAGACAACATGTCTAACACTGAGGTGCTAATCAATCAAAACCAGCTCTGTTGGGTGAGATGTCATTCGTGCACCTGACACCAGATTCCCAGAGTAACTGTCCTACTCATAACTCTGTCACACTGTGCAGAAAAGCAGATGAAAATCACCAAGGCACAATTACAGCAATTAGTTATAAAATGTTATTTGTTGCCTCTGTACTTTTATTTTAAGCTCTATGAATGAAGTGGTAATAAATGCACTGGAGTCTAGACACAGCGCCTCTGTTGTGAATAATATGCCTAATTACAATATGTGTTGCCCAGCTGTCCCAAAGTATGTGGGTGGAAATGTATTGCTGTGTAGATTCTTTTTAAAGCATTTAAAGTAGAGCTTGATTTTCAAAATGCCCAAACAGCTATTCATTAGGAAAGTGTCTGAATAGTTATTTCAGCAACTACTGAACCAAATGCAGGAGAATATTAAATATGGACAAAAGGTTTAGCTGGTAGATATGTTGCCCAGGCTGGAACTGAAGTATATGATGGAGAAAGGACCCAATTCTAACCCTTGGCTCACCACCCATTACCTCCTGTGTTTGCTGACCCACATTGGCTACCTGTCCAACAAAATCTCAAGCAATATAATTCTTAGCCTTGTTTTTAAATCCTTCCAAGTCTTGTCCACCTCCCTCGCTCTGTAATCTCCTCAAGCCCTATAACCCTCTAAGATAACTGCAGTTCTCCATTTCTGACCTCTTGGAAGATTGCTCCACTATTGGTGACCATGCCTTGCTTCCTGGACCCTAAGCTCTGGAACTTCCTCTCTAAGCTTCTCTCTCATCCTTTAGAGCACTCTTTTAAAAGATCTCGTTGATCAAACATCTTCCCTAATATCCACATATGTGGCTGTGTCAAATAGTGATTGCTAATTTTAAGCAACTTGGGCTGTTGCACTATGTCATGATAAAGTATCAGTTGCTGGTATTGTTGATTCATTAGTGGCTGACAAACATACAGCAATTGCCACAGTACTCCACCATTGACTGTGTCTTTTAAAGAGGGCCTGCAAGAGCAGGCTTCTCCTGGTGTGAGTCTGTGAGTATGGAGGTATATCCATGGTGCCCTATGACTCCAGAAACACTGGCAGCACCTGAAAAAGTGTGGTTGGTGATCATTCCTGGCAAGGTAATCTGGGTACCCATCTGGACAAGGGAGTTATTTCAAGCAACCCCACCTATACCCATTTTGAAAGGGACCATGTCCCATTCCTGGCATGAGCACTAAGGTGGGACCCAGGGGGAAACATTGGCCTAGTGATGTTGTCACAGAACTCGTAATATTCTGGGGATCCAGGTTAGAATTTAACAATAATGGTGGAATTTTGCTTCAAAAATCTGCAATTAAAAGTATAATGATGACCATGTAACCACTGTAAATTGTTTTATAAAAAGACCCATCTGGTTTATTAGTGCCCTTTAAGAAAGGAAATGTGCCATCATTATTTGGTCTGACCTACATGTGACTGCAGACCCTCAGATACTTAACTATCCTCTAAAATGGCCTGGCAAGCAACACAGTTGGGATCAGTCTCTAGCTAGAAAGTCTCAAAAAAGGAATGGAACCAGACAGATCACCTGGCATTGGCTAAGGCACCTGGAAACAGCAACAGCAAACACAACCCTGTTGACTTTGCAAAGTTCTCCTTACCGGAGTCTAGTACCAAAATTGGGAGAGCTGTTTCACAGAGTAGAAGTCCAACTGGATCCTGCAGGAGACAAAAGAGAGAATGTCGTGAGCAAGGATAGAAGTTGTGGAATTTTAACATTAAATGCACAGTGGAGAAATGGGAGACCATTAGATTATGGCTGGTCTGATAATGCTCAACTCCATTTCCCTGCCTTTTTCCCAAAACCCTTGATTTCCTTCCTATCTCGATTTGGATTTCCATGATGGCCATAGTCAAGACAGCTGCTCCACAGGACATGAAGAAGAAAGCCCAGATGCCTCAGAGGAATCACTCACAAAGCTGATTTATGCACCCCCTACCAGCTTAGATACTGACACCTTGTTGGGTATTTTATCTAGATTAAGGTTAGGAATGTCTGTGGTGGGCACTTCATCATCACATCTCCTCAGCTGGCCAAGGAAGAAATCGCCCATGCTGAAGAAATGCTGGCACTCGGAAATCTGCAGGAGGCCGAGCTCCTGCTCAGCCCCAGCTAGTAGAGGACTCTCCCGCACCTGATATGCCCTCTTTGACATTTAGCAGATGGACTCCTGAACTGTCTGTGGCCCTATCACCTTGAGTGACTTACCCGGATGGCCATGAACAATCAATGAGTGACTGGACCCCAATTGATATCTGCACCCTTCCTCAAATGACTTCCTGCAAATTTGGCAATGTCTCCCTGGATTTTTTTCCCTTCGAAATTGAGACATGGCCATTTGCTTACAGTACATCCAGTATGTTTGCTATGTAAGCTGTTGCCACATGGTACCAGTGTGAGATTGATGTAGCACAGTGGCATACAGGAAGATATCTATCCCCTTTACTGATGACTGCTGACAAGTTGTTTGGCTTGGTGTCTGTGCTAAATCGCCAGGTAATGCAGCAGTTGTGCGAGCCTTTAAGCTGTGGCTGAGGAGGCAGGATTGGCATGGCAAAATAGGAATGCTGTGAGCATGCGAGTCGATGCTAAGTGTGTCTACATTAAGAGAGTGAGTGAGCTGCCCTGGTCCAGTCTGGGAGCAGTCCTTGCAGCAGAATTTTAGTGGTAGTTTTGGTGAACTCCAAATTGCAGGATGGCAGTGCAATCGTAGAGTGAAAGTGGATTGGAGATGTGCCAAGATGGTGCAGAGCTTGGAATGTGTCAGATGGCAGTATCAATGGATGTGGGCTGTGGGTAGTCACTGCCCATGGTGTATATTTTGAGATGTTGGTGCAGGGAGTCTAAGATGGAAGGCCATAGGAGCATGTGGTGAGTTGGAATCACCAGGTACCTGCTCAGACTTTCATGTCAGGAATTCTAAGCCCAGTTGTATTGTATCTTAGGATCCTAAAACAAGAAGCTACAGCAACAGCAGATGCATTAGTTGTAATTTTCCAAAAGTCCTTGGATTCTGGAGAAGAATTGGAGGATTGGAAAATTGCCAATATCTTGAACATACTTAATGGCCCAGAACCAACAGCCCTCTATGATATATAATTCCAAAGATTCACTACCCTCATATCTGTCGAAAATGGGCAACCCCTTACTCTGTGATTATGCGCTTTGGCCCTTGCCTCTCCCACAAGGGAAAATAACTTCTCTACATCTACTCTGTAAAGCCTCCTTAGAATCTTGTATGTTGCTGGAAGATCTCCTCTCATTTGCCTAAACTACAATGAATGCAAGGCCAACCTACTTAACCTCCCGTCATAAGAAAATCTCTCCATACCTTGGTTTCAGCCTGGTGAACTTTCTCATGATTGCCTCCAATGCCAGTTTATCTTTCCTTGCATAAGGAGACAAAAACTGTTTACAGTATTCCAGCTGTGGCCTGACAGTGCCTTGTATAGCTTTAGTAAAAACTCCCTATCTTTATACTCCATTCCCTTTGAAACCTTCCAATTACCAATTAAATGTGGACATGAGCTTTTCTTATGATTCATGCACTAGGACCCCCAAATCCCTTTGTGCTGCAGCTTTCTGTAGTCTTTTTCCATATGAATAATATTTAGCTCCTCTATTCTTCCTGCCAAAGTGCACAACGCCACATTTTCCCACGTTATATTCCAGCTGTGGAGGGGAGCATGACAATGAACAATGCATCTTTATTAGTTGCTGGGACATGGAGGTTTCTGCATTCCCACCGAAGTGGACTCAGTCTTTGCCAGTGAGGGCTAAGATCCTCTCCTTGTAGGGGGTGAGGAAGTGAATGTCAGGCACCCCACCACCCACCTTGGCCCTTTCAGCCCTGTTATGGGTTGTTTTCTCTTGAAGTTAGAGAAAGGCAGGGATTGAGAGATTGAAAGTCTTTAACACAGCTATACCTGCTGGTGCAGTGGGGAGATATCCCAAAGGAATGAATAGGCAGCGCACAAGCCTTGCAATATGTTTATTTGGGATGGGGGTGGTGGGGGGAGTTGTTTGGTGGCAGGGGCTTGATAGTGAGTGGGGGAAAGATGTAACAGACAATAGTGAGAGTGGTAGAGCATGAGCCTTCATGGCAGGTGGGTACAGTAACAGATATAGATTGTCAGGTGGCACAGAGAAAATAGTTTGACCTACCTTGGTGGAGTGAAGAAAGTCATTCACCTTCTTCTTGAACTGTTGGGTGTTTCTTCAGACCATGGGGACTGCACTGATCCAGGTGGCAACCTCAGACCAGGTTGTCAGGGTCCAATGTCATGGCCTCCTTTGGTGGTTCACCTGAACCTCCTGGTCATTGTCAACGAAACAAGGTCCAATTTTTCCTTTTTTGTCACGCGCAGCAGGAATATGTGTGACTGTGCAGGGCAGCTCTGGACTGCTAGCACTTAACAGGATGTGCAAGTGTTTTAAATATGGTGCCAATGCATGGGATGCCCATATATGTGAGGTATCTCAGTATTCTCCTTGATCACATTGTCTTTTTCCAGTGTGAATACTGACAAAAAATATTCATTTAGCGCTTCCCCTATCTCCTCTGACTCCACGCACAACTTCCCACTACTATTCTTGATTGGCCCTAATTTTTCTCTTGTCATTCTTTTATTCTTGATATACCTATAGAAAGCCTTAAGCCAAAGACTTCTCATGCCCCCTCCTGGCTCTTCTCACCTCTCTCTTTAGGTCTTTTCTGGCTAACTTGTAACTTTCAAGTGCCCTAACTAAGCCATCACATCTCATCCTAACATAAGACTTCTTTTTCCTCTTGACAAGAGATGTAACTTCTTTAGTAAACCATGGCTCCCACATAGGACAACTTCCTCCCAGACTGACCAGTACATACTTGTCAAGGACCTGCAGTGGTTGGTCCTTGAATAAGCTCCACATTTCTATTGTGCCCATCCCCTGCAGTTTCTATCCCCATCCTATACATCCTAAATCTTGCTTAATCGCATTGTAATTGCCTTTCCACCAGCTATAACTCTTGCCCTGTGTTATATACCTATCCCTTTTCATTGCTAAAGTAAACATAACTGAATTGTGGTCACTATTACCAAAGTGCACACCTACCTCCCAATCTAACACCTCACTAGGTTCATTACCCAGTACCAAATCTAATGTGGCCTTGCCCTTTGTTGACTTGCCTACATACTGTATCAGGAAACCCTCCTGCACATATTGGACAAAAACTGACCCATCTAAAGTACTTGAACTATAGTACTCCCAGTCAATATTTGGAAAGTTAAAGTCCCCCATAACAACTACCCTGTCAGTCTCACTCCTGTTGAGGATCATCTTTGCTATCCGATCCTCTACATCGCTGGAACTATTCGGAGGCCTGTAGAAAACTTCCAACAGGGTAACCTCTCCTTTCCTGTTTCTCATCTCAGCCCATACTACCTCAGTAGACACTTTGGCAAAATATAGGGCGATTGTTTTTGTTGCCTCCTTATGTCCTTGTCACAACTTACTTTCCTATCTATCTTTTGCTCTATCAGCAAATTTGACAACCATACCTTTCATCCATGTCATAAATATAAATTGTAAGTTGAGGCCACAGCATTGAGTCCTGCAGCATACCAACTTGTTATGTCTTGTCAACCTGAAAAAGATCCATTTATGCCTACTTTCTGCATCCTGCTAGCTCAGCCAATCGTCTATCCAGGCCAATATGCTACTGTCTAGACCACAGTCTTTTATTTTTCACAATAAACTTTGCTGCGGCACTTTATCACAATTCCCTTCTGGGAATCTAAGTATAGATCATCCATTGAGTTCCCATTATATACAACACATGATGTCTCCTCAAAGAACTTAGATTGGTTCAACATGATTTCCCTTTAACAAAACAAAATTGATTCTGCCTAACTATCTTGAACTTGTCTAAATGCCCTGCTGTGACCTCTCTCATAGTAGGCATTTTCGCTATGACAGATATTAAGCTAACGTTTTTCTGCTTTCTGTCGGCCCCATATTTTGATGAGGAGTTGCATTTAGTGTCAAATGGAACCTTTCCCAAATAAAAAGAGTTTTGGAAAATTAAACCTAATGCATCAACTATCTCACTCGCCACTTTTTTTAAGATCATAGGATGAAATTAATCAAGACCCAGACATTTGTCAGCCTGGTTAATCCTTAGCCTGAGGTAACTGAGATCCATCAAAGAACTCCAAATGCAGCCTTGGCTGAGAACAACTTACTCAGCAAATGGTAGGGATAGAACTTTTGGGGATTTCTTCTCTGTTTGACGAATCCAAGCAGGGTAGCTACCTGCTGAGCCATTGAAAGAGTTATGAATGGGCTTTCTTGCAAGTTTGTGCCTAATCCTGTAAAGTGGCTTCAAGGATTGGAAAGCACTGGAGAAGAAAATGTTTCAGTAGAGTAAAGGACTGTGTAGGTCACCAAGAGCAATATCATCACTTTATTAATTTCCCACAAATCACCATTAATCATCTGAAGCGTCATTTCACCTCCTTCATTACATTCAATTTATTTCCTAATTAACCCTCACAATACTCGATGAACTTCATATCTTTGGTTTCAAATCACATTTTCAAAGGGAAAAAATACTCAATACTCTTTAAAAAAGAAATGTCATAATCAAGGTTTTGTATCTGTTTCAAGGTGAACAAGGGTCTGGTATTTGGGTCTAGGTGATTCAAGACCTTGTGTGTGAGTCAAAGTGAATTTTGTATTTGTGTCAATGTGTCAATTTGTGTCTTACATTTGTGTCAACGTGAATCAGGGTCATGTATTTCAGGCAAAGTGAATCAGGAAACTATTTGAGTTAAGTTGAACAAGAGCCTGTATTTGTGCCAAGAGGAACCAGAGTCTGGTACTTGAGTCAAGAGGAATCAGGTTCTTATACCTGAGACAAAAGGAACCATAGTCTTGTACTTAAGTCAAGAGGAACCAAGGTCTTGTACTTGAAACAAGAAGAACCAGGATCTTGTACTTGAGTTAAGACTGTAATTAACACACAGAAAGAAGGAGCTATCTGTAGCACAACCTTTACAAACAAGGAGGTTTTCTCCTTTGTTCACTGTTAACAGGCTACTGCACAAAATGCCAGCTTTGCCTACAAATGCAGTGCCACCTGTTAGAAGGGAACAATTCTGGACTTACAACTGGGGGAAAGCTTTGTCCCAACATAGAAAATAATAGATTCTTTCTTCACACTGGATTTCTCTTCTCAATAATGGAGTGGAAACAGGGGAAGCTGTGACTTGCAGGTCAATTTGACCATGCGGATTAATAATTGAAAGGCAGTACTAGGTATTAGCCTGGAGACGATGAGATTGCAGTTTGCTTGTAAAGGAACTGTAAGATTGGTAATTCCCCAGTATCTGCTTGGATGAGTAGCAATAAATATTTTGCAGTGAGAATGAATCATCAATGCATTGGTTTCTTCAGTTGCGTTTGCATGTTTTAGAATCCTGTTCCTGACAGTTTCCTGGCCAAAGCCCAACTGTCATAATTGTAATGGGGATTTTGCTGTGTCCAACGTTCCTCAAAGTGCAACCCTCAGTCAAAATGTGTGAATTGTAGTCGCTATCAATGGCCAACCTCTCACCCTCACTACACAATAGTCCTGTATTTCAAACATAGAATGTCTTGTCATCAATCCACCCCCCTCACAGAACTGTCCCCTGTCCCAAGATTCATTGCTCAGCCACTGCCACGTGCTCCATTTTTCAGCTGGCTGACAAAAAGAGAGACATTTACATAGTGCGTTTCTTGACCTCAGAATGTCCCAAAGAGCTTCACAACCAATCAAGTACTTTGTGAAGTGTTGTTGTGCAGGAAACACAGAAGAGAATTTGTGCACAGCAATCTCTTACAAACAGCAATTGCACCGTCTACAAGACGCACTGCAGAAATTCACTAAAGATTGTTAGACAGCACCTTCCATCTCGAAAAACAAGGGTAGCTGCTTACCATCCTGACTTGGAAATATGTCGCTGTTTCTTCAGTATCGCCATGCCAAAATCCTCGAATTCCCTCCCTAAGAGCATTTGTGTGTCTACCTCTTACATGTGGGCTGTAACAATTTAACAAGGTGTCAAGACAGATCAACGACGGTCGATGTAGTGTATATGGACTTCAGCAAGGCATTTGATAGGGTTCCCCATGGTAGGCTCATTCAGAAAGTCAGGAAGTATGGGATACAGGGAGATTTGGCTATCTGGATTCAGAATTGGCTGGCTGACAGAAGGCAGAGAGTGGTTGTAGATGGAAAGTATTCTGCCTGGAGGACAGTGTTGAGGGGGGTCCCACAGGGCTCTGTTCTTGGGCCTCTGCTCTTTGTAGTTTTTATAAATGACTTGGATGAGGAGGTTGAGGGGTGGGTTAGTAAATTTGCAGATGACACAAAGGTTGGAGGTGTCGTCGATAATATAGAGGGCTACTGCAGGCTGCAGCGCGACATAGACAGGATGCAGAGCTGGGCTGAGAAATGGCAGATGGAGCTCAACCTGGATAAATGTGAAGTGATGCATTTTGGAAGGTCGAACTGGAATGCTGAATATAGGATTAAAGACAGGATTCTTGGCAGTGTGGAGGAACAGAGGGATCTAGGTGTGCAAGTACATAGATCCCTCAAAGTTGCCACCCAAGTGGATAGGGTTGTTAAAAAAGCATATGTGTTTTGGCTTTCATTAACAGGGGGATCGAGTTTAAGAGCCGCAAGGTTTTGCTGCAGCTCGACAAGTCCCTGGTGAGACCACACTTGGAATATTGTGTCCAGTTCTGGTCGCCCTACTATCGGAAAGATACAGAGGCTTTGGAGAGGGTGCAAAGAAGGTTTACCAGGATGCTGCCTGGATTGGAGGGCTTGCCTTATGAAGAAAGGTTGAATAAGCTTGGACTTTTCTCTCTGGAGAGAAAGAGGAAGAGAGGAGACCTGATCAAGGTGTACAAAATAATGAGAGGAATAGATAGAGTCAATAACCAGAGACTTTTCCCCAGGGCAGGATTGACTGGGACGCAAAGTCATAGTTTGAAGATATTAGGAGGAAGGTATAAAGGAGACGTCAGAGGTAGGTTCTTTACGCAGAGAGTTGTGAATGCATGGAATGCGTTGCCAGTGGTGGTGGGGGAAGCAGAGTCATTGGGGACATTGAAGCGACTGCTGGACATGCACATGGATAGCAGTGAGTTGAGGGATGCGTAGGTTAGGTTACTATATTTTACATTAGGATTAAATCTCGGCACAACATTGTGGGCCAAAGGACCTGTTCTGTGCTGTACTTTTCTATGTTCTATGTTCTATGAAGCAGCTCACCACCACCTTCTCAAGGGCAACTAGGGACAGGCAATAAATGCTGATCCAGCCAGCAACATCCACAACCATCAGTGAATTAAAACAAAGATAATCTGTTTTTGGTGATGTTGAGTTGAGGAATAAATGTTGGCTCAGGACACCAGGGAGAGCTGCCCTGTTCTTGTTTGCAATCGTGTCATGCAATCTTTTGAGAAGGGCAGATAGGACCTCATTTTAATGCTTTATTTGAAAATCAGCATTTCTGATACTGCAGCAGTCCCTCAGTCCCGCGCTGTAAGTGTCAGACTGCAGTTCATGGCCATACACAAGCCTTAATGCATGTGGGTCTGCACAGACAGCATACTGCACCATCTGCAACCAGGGAGAACAATGCATATGTGTCACATTGGGTGCCTGGGTGCTTGACATCAGGGTGCTTCTGAGAATGGACAAACTTCCCCTCCTGCATTACTCCCTTATCGGCCAGGTTTTACAGTATCACTCCCTTCAAAATCCTGCTGCCCATTTTCACAAGTGCACTGCTCCCTTGCCCAGAGCTTGCAGCACCTAGTTCCGAATACTAAACAACATTCCTCTTAGTTTTTGTGGGTGGACCCAATGGACTGAACATTTACCACGCCCTTGACTGATATGATTGGACAGCCCAAGTCAAGACATACCCAGACTCCTAAATGGTGTCCACACATCTCCCTCATTAGCCCTTCTGGTCTGGCTGCTCGAGAGACAATGGAGTGACTGTGGCCCACCTCCTAGACTGCAAAGGTATAGACAATGCAAAAACACCTCTGACACCCCCACCCAGGTGACTGAACATGATGAATGCCATTGAGTAATATGGGAAGCTCCTCTTGATTGGGACCCTCTGAGTTTCGCATGCTTCTATGGACTTCATTGACAAATATTCCCCTTTGAATTGGCTACATGGCTGCCTGCTTGCTGTCTATGTAGTGTGTTTGCCATGTAAGCTGCTGGCCCATGGAGCAGGTTTGAGATTGATAGAGTACATTGCCATATAGCAACATTGTCAGAGAGGATTCTGAGGGACAGGATTTACATGTATTTGGAAAAGCAGCGACTGATTAGGGATAGTCAACATGGCTTAATGTGTGGGAAATCGTGTCTCACTGATTGATTGAGTTTTTTGAAGAAGTGACAAAGAAGATTGATGAAGGCAGAGCGGTGGGTGTTGCTGAAGTCCAAATAGACTTCAGTGGCTCAGTGGTTAGCACTGCTGCCTCACAGCACCAGGGTCCAAAGTTCGATTCTAGCTTCAGGTGACTGTCTGTGTAGAATTTGCACGTTCTCCTTGTGTCCACGTGGGTTTCCTCCGGGTGCTCCAGTTTCTTCCCACAGTCCAAAGATATGCAGGTCAGGTGAATTGACCATGCTAAATTGCCCATAGTGTTAGATGCATTAGTCAGAGGGAAGTGGGTCTGGGTGGGTTACTCTTTGGAGGGTTGGTGTGGACTGGTTGGGCCAAAGGGCCTGTTTCCACACTGTAGGGAATCTAATCTAATCAGACAAGGTGTTCAATAAGGTTCCGCAAGGTTAGATCACATGGAATACAGGGAGAGCTCTCCATTTGGATACAAAATTGGCTTGAAGGTAGGAGACAGAGTATTGTAATGGAGTGTTGCTTTTCGGACTGGAGGCCTGTAACCAGTGGCGTTGCTTTGTGTCATTTATATAAATAATTTAGTTGTGAGAAAGGAGGAATAATTCATAAGTTTGCAGATGACACCAAAATTGGAGGTGTACTGGATAGTGAAGAAGGTTGTCTCAGAGTACAACAGGACCTCGGTCAGATAGACTGATGGGCCAAGGAGGGGCAGATAGAGTTAATTTACATAAATGTAAGGTATTGTGTTTTGGTAAGGCAAATGAGGGCGGGATTTATACACTTAATAGTCGGGTCCTGGGGAGTGTTGCTGAACAAAGAGACCTTGGAGTGCATGTTCATAGCTCCTTGAAGGTGGATTTACATGTGGACATGATAGTGAAGAAAGCATTTGGTATGCTTGCCTTTATTGATCAGAGTATTGAGTACAGAAGTTGGGATGTCATGTTACGGCTGTACAGGATATTAGTTAGGCCACTTTTGGAATATGGTGTTCAATTCTAGTCTAGGAAAGACGTTATTAAACTTGAAAAGTTCCAGAAAAGATTTACAAGAATGTTGCCAGGGTTAGAGGATTTGAGCTATAGGCAGAGGCTAAACAGGCTGGGGCTGTTTTCCCTGGAGCGTTGGAGGCTGAGGGGTGACCTTATTGAGGTTTACAAAATTATGAGGGGCATAGATAGGATAAATAGACAAAGTCTCTTCCCTGGGGTGGGGGAGTCCAGAACTAGAGGGCATAGGTTTATGGTGAGAGGGGAAAGATTTAAAAGGGACCTAAGGGGCAACTTTTTCACACAAAGGGAACGTAATGAGCGTCCAGAGGAAGTGGTGGAGGCTGATACAGCTACAACATTTAAAAGGCATCTGGATGGGTATATGAATAAGAAGAGTTTAGAGGGATTTGAGCCAAATGCTGGCAAATGGGACTAGATTAATTTAGGATACCTGATCGGCATGGATGAGTTGGGCTGAAGGGTTTGTTTCAGTGCTGTATGACTGTACGACTCTATATGCTCATAAGGCTGAGAACCGCTTTGCAACAACACAAACTGCTTAGTTGTCTGTCTCCACTAACTGGCATGCAAGCCAGGTAAGGGAGGGATGCTGTCAGCAAGCAGGTAGGCACTAAGCGAGTAAGCACTCAGGTTGTTGAATTTAAGTCAACAGAAACTAGATTCTTGTACTTGAGACAAGAGGAACCGAGGACTTGTACATAAGATATGAGGAACCAGAGCTTTGTATTTGAGACAAGAGGAACCAGGGTCTGTACTTGAGACAAGAGGGACCAGGGTCTGTATTTGAGACAAGAGGAACCAGGGTCTGTATTGAGACAAGAGGAACCAGGGTCTGTATTTGAGACAAGAGGAACCAGGGTCTGTACGTGAGACAAGAGGAACCAGGGTCTGTATTTGAGACAAGAGGAACCAGGGTCTGTATTGAGACAAGAAGAACCAGGGTCTGTACTTGAGACAAGAGGAATCAGGGTCTACTTGAGACAAGAGGAACCATGGTCCAGATCATGTATTTGATTTGAGGAAGCTAGGGTCTTTGTAATTAAGTAGCAATAATCCAGGGTCTTGCATGTCTATTGCCTGGAACCACCTAAACTATTTTTGATTTAACTGAGGCTTAAACAACACCAAAACATATGCTGGAGGAGCTGGAACTGAATTTATGTTTATGAGTATTAAAATGCCTGTGCTCTGTACACTGCCCCTTGTACACAAAGATCAAATTCAAATATAATTATTATTTGCTCATGGTTTTTCAATGATAAGGGCAATCATTAAAATCCTGTATGTAACACACCACTTTAATTAACACAATGTTGGTAAATGGCAAAAGAACATTAGGAATTTGAAGGGAAAAAGGTCACAAAGATTGCTGCATGTTCTCAGTGAGTGACCTCTCATTGAAAATAAACTGTGAAATTCTCCCTAATGAGGTTGTGGTAAATGTACTGCTCAGTGTGGTACGATGACATTCAAAAACAGGAAGGTCTGAGGTTTCTATCCTTCAGTTGTCTTATGTTAACTGATTTTTTTTGACAGGATGGCAATTGGATAGCAACAATATACCTTTATAACATTACCTGTTCCACCACTACCTCAGCCTCTTGTCTGAACCCTCAGGCATAGCTTCATTACCTCCAGACTTAACTGTTCCAGTGCACTCACAGCTGACCTCCCATCTTTCACCCTCTGCAAACTTGAGGTCATCTGCAATTTCGCTGCCTGTCTCCCAACTCACTCCGAGTCCTGATCACCTCTCAACCTTATGTTAGTTGACCGACGTTCGCTCCTCGTTAAAAAGTGCCTTAAATTTAGAAATCTCATGCTTGATTTCAAATTCCTTTCTGACCTGAACCCTTATTAGCTCTGTACCCCCCTCCAACCTCTGGGATCTCTGCACTTCTCCAATTCTGGCCTCCTGTGCATCCTGACTTTCACCACTTCACCCTAAGCTCTGGAATTCCCCCCTTAAACCTCTCACCTCTCTCTGTGTTCTCAAAGCATAAACTCTACTTCCTTGACCAAGCTTTTGATCTCCTGGCCTAATATCTCTCTCTGTGACTCAGTGTCAACTTTCATTTCATAAAACTCCAGTAAAATGCCTTGGAATAGTTTACTGTGTTAAGGGGGCTATATAAATGCAAGTCGTTGGCAGTGGCAATCAAATTTAGGAGACAAACACAAATCTATGGCTGAACACTGCGTACATATGGGTATCAAATAAGAACAGAATTATATTCAACTGCAGTGGCCCTGGTGGCATAATAGCCTGTCAAAGATCACTGTGAGGATTCATGCACAAAGGCTTGCTCCTTAAATGAGGGACAGAATGGCAGACACAGCTGTGAAACTGGACTCCATTAAACTGAGGAGGACGGAGGGGGAGAGTGCTACTGAAGAACGTAATGCTCTGTGGATTCTTAATGCAATGTTTCAACTTCACAGTGTGACATCCTGTCATTATCCTTAATTACTGAAAAAACTGCCTCCCTCTGTAATTTACACACAGAAAGAAGGAGCTATCTATAGCACAACCTTTACAAACAAGGATCTTTTCTCCTTCGTTCACTGTTAACAGGTTACTGCACAAAACGCCAGCTTTGCCTACAAATGCAGTGCCACCTGTTAGAAGGGAACAATTCTGGACTTACAACTGGGGGAACAGCTCTGTCCCAACATAGAAAACAATAGATTCTTTCTTCACACTGGATTTCTCTTCTCAATAATGGAGTGGAAACAGGGGAAGCTGTGACTTGCAGGTCAATTTGACTATGCGGATTATTAATTGAAAGGCAGTACTTGGTATTAGACTGGAGATGATGAGATTGCAGTTTGCTTGTAAAGGAACTGCAAGATTAGTAATTCCCAAGTATCTGCTTGGATGAGTAGCAACAAATACTTTGCATTGAAAATGAATCATCAATGCATTGGTTTCTTCAGTTGCGTTTGCATGTTTTATAACCCCTTTCCTGACAGTTTCCTGGCCAAAGCCCAGTTGTGATCATTAGAGTTATAGAGTCATAGAGTCCGTACAGCACGGAAACAGACACTTCGGTCCAACTCGTCCATGCCAACCGCATATCCTAACCTAATCTAGTCCCATTTGCCAGTACTTGGCCCATATCCCTCTAAACCCTTCCTATTCATATACCCATCCAGATTCCTTTTAAGTGCTGTAATTGTACCAGCCTCCACTACTTCCTCTGACAGCTCATTGCATACACGAACCACCCTGTGTGTGAAAACGTTGCCCCTCACATTCCTTTTATACCTTTCCCTAATCCTATGCTCTCTCGTTCTGGACTCTCCCCACCCCAGGGAAAAGGCCTTGTCTATTTATCCTATCCATGCCTCTAATGATTTCATAAACCTCTATAAGGTCACCCCCCAGCCTCCGATGCTCGAGGGAAAACAGTCCCAGCCTATTCAGCCACTCCATATAGCTTAAATTCTCCAAACCTGGCAACATCCTTGTAAAGCTGAAAATGTGTTGCTGGAAAAGCGCAGCAGGTCAGGCAGCATCCAAGGAACAGGAGAATCAACGTTTCGGGCATGAGCCCTTCTTCAGGAACATCCTTGTAAATCTTTTCTGAACCCTTTCAAGTTTCACAACATCCTTCTGATAGGAAGGAGACCAGAATTGCGCGCAATATTCCAAAAATTGCCTAACCAATGTTCTGCACAGCTGCAACATGACCTCCCAACTCCTGAACTCAATACTCTGACCAATAAAGGAAAGCAAACCAAATGCCTCCTTCACTGTCCTATCATCCTGCGAGTCTACTTTCAAGGAACTATGAACCTGCACTCCAAGGTCTGCTTGCTCAGCAACACTCCCCAGGACTGTACCATTAAATGTATAAGTCCTGCTCTGGTTTGCTTTTCCAAAATGCAGCACCTCGCATTTGTCTAAATTAAACTCCATCTGCCTCTCCTCAGCCCATTGGCCCATCTGATCAAGATCCCATTGTACTCTGAAGTAACCTTCATCGTTGCCCACTACACCTCCAATTTTGATGTCATCTGCAAACTTACTAACTATACTTCCTACGTTCACATCCAAATGACGAAAAGCAGTGGACCCAGCACTGATCCTTGTGGCACACTACTGGTCACAGGCCTCTAGTTTGAAAAGCAACCCTCTACCACCACCCTCTGACTTCTATCTTAAAGCCAGTTCTGTATCCAAATGTCTAGTTCTCCGTGTATTTCATGAGATCTAACTTTGCTAACCATCTAAACCTTTAACACTATGGCAGTCCCAGTCTATGTTTGGAAACTTAAAATCCCCTACCATAACTACCCTATTATTCCGACAGATAACTGAAATCTCCTTACAAAATTGTTTCTAAATTTACTGCTGACTATGAAGTTGTATTGAGGACTTTGCTGTGTCCAAATGTCCTCAAAATAGCAGCCCTCAGTCAAAATATGTGAATTGTAGTAGCCATCAACGGCCAACCTCATACCCTCACTACACAACAGTACAATATTTCAAACATAGAATGCCTTGTCATGAATCCACATCCGTCACAAACCTGTCCCCTGTCCCAAGATTCATTGCTCAGCCACTGCCAAGTTCTCCATTGTTCAGCTGGGCTGACAAAAAGAGTGACATTTATGTAGTGCCTTTCTTGATCTCAGAATGTCCCAAAGAGCTTTACAGCCAATCAAGTGGGTATATGAATAGGAGGGATTTGGAGGGATATGGGC
This sequence comes from Chiloscyllium punctatum, assembly GCF_047496795.1. Classification (NCBI taxonomy): domain Eukaryota; kingdom Metazoa; phylum Chordata; class Chondrichthyes; order Orectolobiformes; family Hemiscylliidae; genus Chiloscyllium; species Chiloscyllium punctatum. The sequence goes on along the minus strand of NC_092791.1, from coordinate 31,281,685 downwards.
TGGGTGCTGGCAGGTGGGACTACATTGGGTTGGGATATCTGGTCGGCATGGACGAGTTGGACTGAAGGGTCTGTTTCCATGCTGTACATCTCTATGACTCTGTGACTCTCAGTACTTTTTGAAGTGTTGTTGCTATAGTTGTGTGGGAAACACAGCAGAGAATTTGTGCACAGCAATCTGGACCATCTGTAAGATACACTGCAGAAATTCACAAAAAGATCCTGAGACAGCATCTTCCAAACCCACAACCACTTCCATCTGGAAGGACAATGGCAGCTGTTCATCATCCTGACTTAGAAATATGTTGCTGTTTCTTCAGTATCACCAGGACAAAATTCTGGGATTCCCTCCCTAAGAGCATTTGTGTGTCTACCTCCAGCACAGGGGCTGTAACAATTTAAGGAAGCAGCTCACCACCATCTTCTCAAGGGCAACTAGGGACAGGCAATAAATGCTGATCCAGCCAGCGACACTGTGGGAGAAAATATGGATCCCGGCCTCCCCATGACATGGCCTCAAAACAGACAACACAAAGTGTCTGCACTTAGCCACTAAGCCTATCCACAATGCCTCAAATTGGCCAAACCAGCTGCCCCAGACATCACACATACCTCAGACATGGCTCATCCAGCCCTAGACCAAGAGAATATACTTCTTCAGATTAACTGATAATGAACCTCCACTCCACAATGGCCCAGCACCTCTGATGTCCTTAGGGCACAGCAGCTCCCACTAGGAGTCAAGCCTTCACAAAGGGTACCCAGACAAGGAGGCACCAAAGGTACTTCGCTTGCCCCCTCAACAATACGAACACATTGGTACCAGGATGAAACCCACTAACACCTACTCCAGCCAAGGATCGGAATCTCCTGAGTCAATTAAGAAACTCATTGTCAGACAACAGACACTTGAATCTTTTCAATGAATGAACTTTATTTCTCTTTGTTGTACAACTCATGCCATTGTCATAACTCATCCTTCATTGTTGTAAGGGTATAAAACACCACTGTATTCTCTGTTCGGGGAAGAAGCTGTGGTTCCTTCTGAACAGCCTGTCAGTGACTGTTTCAGTGGGGTCAAGTCTCTTCCTCAATATCACTGTTTGTTAAATAAATCCTTGTCAGTTCTCAGTCTGATCTGTGTGTTTGAGATCTCTGATTAATTGGGCTAAATTCTCCGACAGACATCCACACACCATCAGTGAATTTAAAAAAAGGATAATCTGTTTTTGGTGATGTTGATTTGAGGAATAAATGTTGGCTCAGGACACCAGGGAGAGCTGCCCTGTTCTTGTTTGCAATCGTGTCATGCAATCTTTTGAGAAGGGCAGATAGGACCTCATTTTAATGCTTTATTTGAAAATCAGCATTTCTGATACTGCAGCAGTCCCTCAGTCCCGCGCTGTAAGTGTCAGACTGCAGTTCATGGCCATACACAAGCCTTAATGCATGTGGGTCTGCACAGACAGCATACTGCACCATCTGCAACCAGGGAGAACAATGCATATGTGTCACATTGGGTGCCTGGGTGCTTGACATCAGGGTGCTTCTGAGAATGGACAAACTTCCCCTCCTGCATTACTCCCTTATCGGCCAGGTTTTACAGTATCACTCCCTTCAAAGTCCTGCTGCCCATCTTCACAAGTGCACTGCTCCCTTGCCCAGAGCCTGCAGCACCTAGTCCCGAATACTAAACAACATTCCTCTTAGTTTTTGTGGGTGGACCCAATGGACTGAATGTCCCATGCCCCTGACTGATATGATTGGACAGACCAAGTTAAGATATACCCAGACTCCTAAATGGTGTCCATGCATCTCTCTCATGAGCCCTATCCTCTGGTTTTGCTGCTACAGAACCAATGGAATTACTGTGATCCACTTCCTTGACTGCAAAGGTATAGACCCCATGAAAACACCTCTGACACCCCTAATCATCTGTCTGAGCATGTTGAATGCCATTGATGGGTATCAGAAGCTCCCCTTGATTGGGACCCTCTGATTTATGCATGCTTCTGTGGACTTCATTGACGATGATTCCCCATTGAATTGGATACATGACTGCCTATTTGCTGCATATGTCGTGTGTTTGCCATGTAAGCTTCGGGCCCCCGGAGCAAGTGTGAGATTGATGTAGCACATTGCCATACAACAACAATTATGTACTCAAGGCTGAGGACTGCTTCGCATCGACGCAAGTGGCCTAGCTACCTATCTGTGCTAATTGGCATGGCAAGGCCAGGTAAAGGAGGGATTCTGTGAACAAGCAGATAGGTGCTAAATGAGTAAGCACTCAGAGAGCAAGTGACTATACCTGAGTTGCAACCTAATCCAGTCGTGAGCTGGGTGCCTGTCCCTGAGCACAAAATGTCTCGATGCAGCTTTTCAATGCAAATCTCAACATTGAGATGAGCCTCGCTTCACTTGTCTCCTGATTCTGCCATACATCTAAATATAGCCCAGGTCGTTCATACCGCTGTAAGATTCCACCCACAATCTTCCAACTTAGAGCTTTGCTGTCCATTGAACCATGCCTGACACAACAGCAGGGATTTCCACCTCCTATGTTTGAAGGAATCCTTTAATTATAATAGTGATGTCTGCTACCTGATGCTGAAGGCAATAAGTATCTCTGATTCCTTTAAATCCACAGCCAATACCACAACAGGATAGAGCCTCCTTGCAGCATCTGAATATGTACTTCTCTGATAGGCCCAAGATATTGGGCCAACTGACTCCCAGGGTCTCCCTGGTAAGCCCAAAAGGTGACAGATCTGTGTGACAAACAACCATACCAAGAAGTGTGGTGTTACTTAGTTGGTCCTAACGTTTCATCCAGCTCTCAATAGTGACTCCAAGTGCCTCAAGTGGCCAGGTCAACCTCGTGAATGTAACCTAGGGGTAACTGTCAAACATTTGCCAATTCCAGGTCTCTGAAATCCAATCACCGACAATGTTGTTACTCAACCAGAAGAGGGGGATTCAGTAATAATATTTGTAGACTTGCTGATAGTCTTCTTTCTGTTTGCCCCTCTATTATATTCTTGCAGCCCTCCCCTTCTTCCACTGATAGTACAGTATTTACAATTGCAATTACAGTTCAAGCTAAATGGACTTACAACACCAACAACAACTTGCATTTATATACTACCTGTGCTGTGGCAACATGTGTGAAATAGTCTGAAGCTATAGAGAATGATGGTAAAGGTTCCAATTTTCTTTCCATCATATGGCTGACCAAGAATCTCTCCCGTTCTTATGGCCTGCCATTGGCATGTGCTGGTAGGATTCCCATATTGATAAATCAAACTGGTCATATTATGAATACACCTTTCTTGTCCATTAAGTCCTGAAGTAGGAGGCAGGAATGCTACCCACTGTACCACAGTACCTTGTTAAAGCAAAAACAGAAATTGCTGGCAAAACTCAGCAGGTCAGACAGCATCTGAGTTAATGTTTTGAGTCTGGTGACTCTTCACCAGAACTATTAGCAGCTCAGAAAAAGTGATATTTATGCTGAAGGTGAAGATAGGGGGTGGGGTAAGTGAGCAGATAGATGGAGATGGAGCCAAAGAGAGAGAGAGATAGGAGGGGGAGGGGGGAGGAGAGATAAATAAGACAATTAAGGATAGCAGGCTAGAACAGAAGAAAGTGAGGACTGCATATGCTGGAGATCAGAGCTGAAAAATGTGTTGCTGGAAAAGCTCAGCAGGTCAGGCAGCATCCAAGGAGCAGGAGAATCGACGTTTCGGGCATAAGCCCTTCTTCAGGCTAAGACAGAAGCAACCCTGAATAAGTGATAATACGAGTAAACAGTAGGAGAGAATGGATGAGCTGTACTGAATGCAACCCTTCTAATGCAGAATGCTGAAGTAGTCCAAATTGAGGGAGCAAGGCAATGGAGGCATTTAAGTATGAGGATGAGAATCCTACATCCAGTCTAACTGATTTGCAGCCTACTAGTATAAGTGATTACCATTATGTTAAATGAACTGCAATCTGTGAAACAGCCCCAATAGCAACCAAATGTGTTTTAATACATGGACTGTCATTTACCACATGACTGTAAGTCAAGGTGAAAATCACTGGCAGACTTGAAGTTCTTGGTGTCTTTAATATTTTTTTCTGGGTTGTCATTAATCAATATTAGGTTTAATTTAATTCTTCTTCTTGCACCGTTGATAACAAAAATAATATAATGTGACGATAAATTGCATGCAGCAAACCTCACTAAGGAGCATTGCTGTGACCATCATTAACCTTTTCACCCCAGAGTTGGCATCAGTTACTGCCATCAGTAAACCATCTCTGAGGCAGAAAAGAGCAAATTCGTTGCATGGATATTTCTGAAGTTCTTAATGATATAAAATATTTGAATAGGGCAAGGCAACCTCCTCCAAATCGTGATTAATTCTAAATTAATTGATATTTTCCCCTTCCCTCCCTAGTCCCATGGGCAAATCAAAGGTGGAGTGAGGTGAAGACTTCAGAAAAACCTCAAATCTGTTGATTAAAAAATAGCAACATGCATATCAGTTCAACTAAATTCCACAAGATGAGAAGGTTAGAGGCTGTTTTGCTTGTTTCCCAAGGCTATCAATGATTGCAGACTGATCCCAGGACTGTTATCATTTAAAAGGGATAAATATAACAACAAAATGCTTGCAAACTTGGTCAGGATGACTTTCAGTTTCTCAAGTTTGTGGGGTGGGGGACTGTGTGAGTATCATTAGGGGTTTTTCAGAAGACATCAGTACTTAGAGAGGCTCCCCTGCAGTGTGTCAGTCATTATAGAGATTCCCTGGCTGTGTGCCAATATTTATAAGGGTTCTTGGGAGTATATTTTTGTTCAATGGGAAACCCACAGAGTGTATCAGGAAATAAAGAGATTCTTTGGGAGTGCGTCAATATTGAAAGGGGATCCCAGATCACAGCACTTGTCCTTTTGTCATCTGTAGCCCACCAGGAGAATGTTATCGTGCCCTGAACCTGAAAGTGGTCCGGGCCTCTCCGTAGGTGGGCATCACAGGCACATGATTGACATTGGCCTATTCAGTATCCAACCTGAATGTCTACCCCATAATTACCAGTTCAAGCTGTTATTCCTCCAATCACTGACTGGGATTTAGTAGCCAGGTTGTACAGGATGAAGAAAATGTATGTTCATCACTGGCCCCATGGTAGGGCCTTAAGGGGTGTAGTGAAACAGAGGGATCTTGGAATTCAGGTTCACAGTTCTCTGAAAGTGGAGTCCCAGATGGACAGGGCAGTGAAGAAGGCTTTTGGCACACTGGCCTTCACCAGTCAGAGCACTGAGTAATGAAGCTGGAAAGTTATGTTGCAGTTATACGGCAAGTTGGTGAGGCCGCACTTGGAGTATTGTGTTCAGTTTTGGTCACCTTGTTGTAGGAAGGATGTTATTCAACTGGAAAGAGTGCAGAAGAAATTTACAAGGATGTTGTCTGGACTCAATGGTCTGGGTTATAGGGAGAGGTTGGACAAGCGAGGACTTTTTTCTTTAGAGTGTAGGAGACTGAGTGGGTACCTTATAGAGGTGTATAAGATTATGAGAGACATGGATAGGGTGAATGCACTCAGTCTTTTTCCCAGCGTTGGGGAATGGAGGACTAGAGGGCATCAGTTTAAGGTTAGAGGGGAAAGAATAAAAGAGAACCTGAGGGGCAACTTTTTTACATAGAGGGTGGCATGCATATGGAATGAGCTGCCAGCGGAAGTGGTTGAGGTGGGTACATTAACAACATTTAAAAGACATTTGGACAAATACATGGATAGGAAAGGTTTGGAAGGAGATGGGCCAAGTGCAAGGAAATGGGGTTAGCGTGGACGGACATTTTGGTCAGCATGGACCAGTTTAGGCTAAAGGACTCTATGACTCTCATATTCCTCCTTGTTCCTCAGGACATCCATGCAAAAGCGGTTTGGTCTGACAACATTGAGCTATGCCACAGAGTGAGTTTTAAATATTTAACTGTAGTGAATGGACAAAATGTATTCACACAATTTTCAGGAGTATAATACCATCCTGTCAGATTAATGCTTCTAATACATCTCCTGTACTGTCTCAATTTGAACCTTTAATCCAAAGTGATTTCTTCTGAAGTCCAAGTTTTATTTTGAGACAGGTCCACCTTGTGGTGCATTACTTTCCTGTGTTGCTGTCAGGATTTAAGCACCAACTGACTGTGGTTGTGTGCTCTCTGACCTACACTGGTACTCAATCCAGTAATGTGTCACTTTTAGAATCTCCTTCTCCTTTTCAAATCCCTCCATGCCTTAAGTGCCCCTCCCCAAAATCTTCATAACCTCCTTCAGTCCTACAACCCACGGAGATCTGTACATTCAGATAACTCTGGCATCCACACATCTGCCAATTGCCTCTTACATGAATGTTTAAAATCTGTAAAGGCGCATTGGCCCAGAGAGAAGCAATGAAGTGAGTGTGATTGTGTAACATAGCATGGAAAATTGGAGGGCTTTAGGTACAAATCTAATACCAGAGATTTGAGCATAAAATCTTGGCTGATACTCCTAGATCATTACTGATAGAGTGCTGCACTGTCTAAGAGGCTTTTTTGGATAAGGTATTAAATTGAAGCCCTAGCGGCCTTCTCAGGGAGATGTAAAAAGGCCCAATGGCATTGTTTCAGAGAATAATAGAATCACAAAAGTGTTATGGCGCAGAGGGAAGCCATTCAGCTCATCGTGCCTGCACTGGTAGATATATGATATAGATATATAAATTAGTTTGAAGGGCAGTCACTATTATTATGTAAGAAACATAGCAGCCAATTTAGACACTGTTGAGTCCTATAGAGAGCAAACCTGTGAAGGATTATTTCTTCTTGGCTGGCTGAAGGATGAAAGTTGGCTCCAGGACATCAGCCTGCTCGTTTTCAAACAGTGCCCACGAGCCCTGTTACATCGACTTAAATAGGCAGTCCAGACTTTAGTTGAATATCTCATCCACAGGACATCTCAGCACTGCACTGAGGTTGTCAGCTTAGATTATGCCTTCAGAGCAGACGCTGAAGTCAACTTTCTGATTTACCACATTTTTAACTAAATTGCCAACTATTTATCAGCCTCACTGTTTGAAATTTGAGAGTCTTTCAGGGCCTTTCAAAGAGGATAGGCAGGATAGACAGCTTCCATAGATAGAGGAGAAAAGGAAAGGAAGAGCTGCAGAATATTATTTATGTCATATTTAAAACAGCAGCTGGGAACTATTTGTTGTTTTCTATCACTTGAGGAGCTGGGTAAATTGAATAATTATTGCAAAAATACTGAGTTTGTCAGAGCTCCAATTCACTAACTCTCTTGCTTGGTAATAAAAGGTATTTGGTAAGCAAACGTTTGAGACCAACTCCATCTAGTTCGTCAGAGATCATTCCCTCCGGGACAACCTAGTCCACTCCTCCATCACACCTAACACCTCTCCCATCACACACGGCACCTTCCCATGTAATCACAGAAGGTGCAACACCAGCCCCTTTACCTCTTCTATGCTCACCATCCAAGGCCCCAAACACTCATTTCAGATTAAGCAGCGTTTCACTTGTACCTCTTTCAATTTGGTCTATTGCATTCGTTGCTCCCAATTGGTCTCCTCTATATCGGAGAGACAAAACGCCGACTGGGTGATCGCTTTGCTGAGCACCTTCAGTCTGTACGCAATCAGGTTCCAGACCTTCCCGTGGCTTGCCACTTCAACACACAACCCTGCTCCCATACCCACATGTCTGTCCTTGGCCTGCTGCAATGTTCCAGTGAAGCTCAACGCAAACTGGAGGAACAGCATCTCACCTTCCGACTAGGCACGTTACAGCCTGACGGTCTCAACATTGAATTCAACAACTTCAGATGATTATCCCATCTCGACCCTTCTGTTTTCATTCTGCTCCATAATTTTATTTATTTATTTATATATATACATTTCTTTCACTGTTCTGTACCTCTTATTTCTTGATTGTCTCTCTTTCTCTCGCTCCCCACTCTCTCATCACCTTTTTCCTCTCCTCTTCCCCTTTGCTACCTTTCTCCCCTGTTTTCCATTTTGCCTCTGCTTCACCCATTTTCCCCCCCCCATCCCCCACATATTTTGTCACATACCACTGGCTTCAGCCTTGGTCATTCACAGAGATCTCCCTATAATCTCTCTATGCACTGTCATTATCACCTCTTTATTGCTACCTTTGCTTCTGGAGCCATGACTCACCTTCTCTCAGCCTAGTATAAATACCTCCCTATTTCTTCTTTTTTTTTAGCTTGGACAAAGGGTCAGTTAGACTCAAAATGTCAGCTCTTTTCTCTCCTTACAGATGCTGCAAGACTTGCTGAGATTTTCCAGCATTTTCTCTTTTTTGGTTTCAGATTCCAGCATCTGCAGTAATTTGCTTTTATCCAGTGTTTAACTCACTGCCCCCTCTCTTCCAGGAATGCCTACCCTGAAGAAGTACTGCTCTTCTCTCCAACAGGATTTTCGTTTGTCTCTCTCCCCCTATCCACCTTCACTGCTTTCCTTTCCTCTCTCAGTGTTAGACAAGATATATACTGAGACTCACTTCCACAGCCATATTTCCTTCCTCAGTGCCAGTCTTTGCCTCCGACTTACTCCACGTGGATTTCAACTCAAATCCCACCCTGCATGCAGCCTCCAGGATTACAGGTACTTGCATGATATACAATATTTTTCCAACTGCTGTTCTCGCTGCATCCTAAAAGCCACACTCAGGACCGTGCGCCGCCACATGAAAGCACTCGACATGTCTCTCCAGCAGCACTGACTTACTCTCTCTCAAAGCTGTGCTGGTCCACAGTTTCATTTCATCCTGCGTATTATTCGACACCTTAACTCCAAACTTTTCCTGTTTCTTGCATATGTTAAGGAACGCAAGCTTCAACTTCTCATCCGCACCCCTGCCCACCCTTCACCTTCCAACAGTCCCAATCCCTCGAATCCCATCTCTTCCAGCCCCAGCCCTTGCTGTGTGTTCACCATACCCTCTAACATTTCCCCCTCTGAGGCTGAGCGTGCTGTACTCAGCATAGGACTCATCTTTGCACCCTTACGTCCCCACCTCAATGAATTCTGGGCTCGACATGATGCTGAGCTCTTCTTCCGTCGCCTTCACCTTTGTGCTCACTTCTTTGGGCAAGAGTCCTCCCCCCGCTCCACAGATCCTTTCACATCCCTCCAACATTCCACCTCTAACTGGACACCCCCGTCAGGACAATTTCCTGCCCTCGATCTTTTCATTGACAATTATCGACGGGACATTGGCCGCCTTAATTTCTCTGCCCCTCTTACCCATTCCAACTTCTCTCCATCTGAACTTTCTGCCCTTCGCTCCCTTAGGTCCAACCCCAACCTTGTCATCAAACCTGCTGACAAAGGGGGTGCTGTTGTCGTTTGGCGTACTGACCTCTACCTCGCAGAGGCTGAGCGCCAACTCTCAGATTCCTCCTCCTAGCTCCCCCTGGAGCATGACCACACCACCGAGCATCAAGCCATTGTCTCCAACACCGTGACTGACCTCATTTCCTCCGGATGCCTCCCCCCCCTACAGCTTCTAACCTTATAGTCTCCCAACCCTGGACAGCCCATTTCTACCTACTCCCCAAAATCCACAAGAAGGACTGTCCCGGCAGGCCCATTGTGTCAGCATGCTCCTGCCCCACTGAACTTATTTCCTCCTAACTTGACTCCATCCTTACTCCTCTGGTTCACTCCCTCCCCACCTACATCCGGGATTCCTCTGATGCTCTGCGACACATTGACAGCTTTCAATTCGCAGGCCCTAACCACCTTCTATTCACCATGGATGTGCAATCTGTTTACACCTCCATCCCACACCAAGACGGCTTGAAAGCTCTTCGCTTCTTTCTCGAAAAGAGGCCCGAACAATCTCCATCCACCACCACTCTCCACTGCCTGGCTGAACTTGTTCTCTTTCTCAACAACTTCTCCTTCAACTCATCCCATTTTCTCCAAATCAAAGATGTAGCAATGGATATCCACATGGGTCCTAGCTATGCCTGCCTTTTCATGGGGTATGTGGAACATTTCTTGTTCCAGGCCTACCCGGTTCCCCTCCCGCAACTGCTTTATCGGTACATCGATGACTATTTCAGTGCGGCTTCATGCTCTCATCCTGACCTGGAAAAATTCATAAACTTCGCTTCCAGTTTCCATCCTTCCATCACCTTCACCTGGTCCATCTCCGACACTTGCCTTCCTTTCCTGACCTTTCTGTCTCCATTTCCGGCAATAGTCTATCCACTAATATCCGTTACAAGCCCACTGACTCCCACAGCTATCTGGACTACAGCTCTTCTCACCCCACGTCCTGTAAGGACTCGATCCCTTTCTCTCAGCTCCTTCGCCTCCACTGCATTTGTTCCGATGAGGCCACTTTCCAAAGTGGTGCTCTTAATATGTGCTCCTTCTTCTCCAACCGTGGCTTCCGACCTACAGTTGTTGACAGGGCTCTCGACAGTGTGTGGTCCATCTCCGGCGCCACGATCTTCACCCCCTCCCTCCCCTCCCAGAACAAGGATAGGGTCCCTCTTGTTCTCACCTTTCACCCCACCAGCCTCCAGATGCAAAGAATATTCCTCCGCTATTTTCGCCAACTCCAACACGACGCCACCACTAAACACATCTTCCCTCCCCTCCCCTGTCTGCATTCCGCAGAGACCGTTCCCTCCGGGACAACCTAGTCCACTCCTCCATCACACCTAACACCTCTCCCATCACACACGGCACTTTCCCATGCAATCGCAGAAGGTGCAACACCTGCCCCCTTACCTCTTCTATGCTCACCATCCAAGGCCCCAAACACTCATTTCAGATTAAGCAGCGTTTCACTTGTACCTCTTTCAATTTTGCTCCCAATGTGGTTTCCTCTATATTGGAGAGACAGAATGCTGACTGGGTGATCGCTTTGCTGAGCACCTTTGGTCTGTACGCAATCAGGTCCTGGACCTTCAACTTGCCACTTCAACACACAATCCTGCTCCCCCCCCTCATCTTCCAACTAGGCACGTTACAGCCTGCCGGTCTCAACATTGAATTCAACAACTTCAGATGATTATCCCATCTCGACCCCTCTGTTTTCATTCTGCTCTGTAATTTTATTGTATCTTTTCCAGCATTTTCTCTTTTTTGGTTCCATCTAGTTCACAACTATTCTGACAGCCGAAGTTAGTTAGCATTGGGGGAATCACATGACCACATAGGATCCATCAATAATTATTCAAATAAGCCAAAAAACATCTTTTATGTCAGCTGTGACTGCATAAGTAGCACTCCTGCCTCTGAGTCAGAAGATAGTGGATTCAGATTCCACTCCAGTGACATAAACATATCATCTAAACTTTGCCGTAATGCAGTACTAAAGGAGTGCTGCACTGTCAAAGGTGCTATCTGTCAGATAAAATATTAAACAAAGGCCCTATTTGCCTTCTGCCAGTCATATAAAAGATCTTATTTGAAATGGAGAAATGTTCTTCCTGGTATCCTGAGCAATTCAGCATCAGGAATCCATTCCTGATGAAGAGCTCTGGCCCAAAACATTGATTCTCCTGCTCCTTGGATGCTGCCTGACCTGCTGTGCTTTTCCAACAACACACTTTCATCTCTGGATCTCCAGCATCTGCAAACCTCACTTTCTCCTAACATCATCAGTGAGCCTTTAGATGAAGCGCTGGTGGTATGGCCCACTTTCTATTTATGTGTTTGGGTTCCTTGGGTTGGTGATGTCATTTCCTGTGGTGTTTCCTACATTACCTCACGGCCGTGTTTCCTACGTTATAACATCACACTTGAAAAGTACTTCATTGGCTGCAAAATGTTTTGAGATATCCTGAGATAACGAAAGACATGATAGAAATACAAGTTTTTAATTTCTCCCTTCCGTCACTATGCATGCAAGGAATTAATTTGATATTCATCTCTTCAGGAAATATGCAACCAGTCATAAATACAGAAGGCTAAAAATATCTAGAATTTTCAAAAATTACAGAAACCATGGAAAAGTAAAAACCTGCATTGTACATGGAGGTACCAGAGATGATGCTAATCATATCTGAATTTAATCATCACAGGGTAATGACCCAATGAAAATTACAGGCTGACAGCACAAGGAAACATTTAAAGATGTAATGCATTAAAAATAGAAGATTACATTCCATGGCACCGGCATTAATACTTCATAGGATACCCAATAGCAAACAAAATTACTTTCCAAATGCTTCACAAAATATGGCAAGACTTCTCAAACTGGGCATTGGGACTCCAAGGTGAGTTTGTGAGTTGAGATTTTGCGATCACAATGGCTAGCACCCCCTTTTTACCCCACTCTCACCGGTCTTCTCTACCACACCTCTGCTTTGCTAGGTTTTCTCCTCGCACTTCTCAGGTTTTACCAAAGAGCCATGACAATTGTCAGTCCTTGATATGAGGGAAAACATTTGGGGAGAACTGAAGTACAGATTAGTAAGTAGAGGTCTATAGGGCTGACTAGGAGAAAATGAACACTGCAGATGCTGGAGATCAGAGTTGAGAGTGTGGTGCTGGAAAAGCACAGCAGGTCAGGCGGCATCCGAGGAGCAGGAGAATTCACATTTCGGGCATAAGCCCTTAATCAGGCTGACTGTAGAACTTTGCAGGAAAAGAATGATGTCATAGAGTCACAGAGACATAGGTGCTGCAGCATGGAGACAGGCCTTTTAGCCCAAACTGGTCTATGTGGACCAAATGTCCATCCACAGTAACTCCATTTCCCTGCACTTGGCCCATCTCCTTCCAATCCTTTCCCATCTATGTATTTGTCCAAATGCCTTCTAAATGTTGTTATGTACCCGCCTCAACCACTTCTGCTGGCAGTTCATTCCATATGTGTGCCACCCACTGTGTAAAAACGTTGCCTCTCAGGTTCCCTTTTATTAAATCCCCTCTAACCTTAAACTGATGCCCTCTAGTCCTTCATTCCGCAACCCTGGGAAAAAGACTGAGTGCATTCACCCTATACGTGCCTCTCATAATCTTATACACCTCTATAAGGTACCCCCTCAGTCTCCTACGCTCGAAAGAAAAAAAGTCCTCGCTTGTCCAACTTCTCCCTATAACTCAGACCATTGAGTCCAGGCAACATTCTTGTAAATTTCTTCTGCACCCTTTCCAGTTTAATAACATCCTTCCTACAACAAGGTGACCAAAACTGAACACAATACTCCAAGTGCGGCCTCACCAACTTCCTGTATAATTGTAATATAACTTTCCAGCTTCTATACTCAATGCCCTGTCTGTCTGTGACTCTACTTTCGGAAAACTGTGAGCCTGAACTCCAAAATCCCTTTGTTCCATTACATTCCGAAAGGCCCCACCATTCACCATGAAACTCCTACCTTTATTTGACTTTCCCAAACGCAACACCTCTCACTTATCCATATTAAACTTCAATTGCCATTTCCTGGCCCACTTCTGCAGCTGATCAAGGTCCTGCTGCAATTTCTGATAACCTTCCTCACTATACCGCCTGTTTTAGTGTCATCAGGAAACTCACTAATCATGCCTCGTACGTTCTCATCCAAATCGTTGATATAGATACCAAATAGCAATGGGCCCAGCAATGATCCCTGAGGCACTCCACTAGACACAGGCCTCCAGTCCAACAAATGTCCTTCCACTATGACCCTCTGCTTCCTACCAGCACGCTAATTTTGTATCTAATTTGCCAGCTCACCTTGGATTCCATGAGATCTAACCTTCCAAAGCAGCCTACCATGTGGAACCTTATCAAAGGCCTTACTGCAATCCATATGGACTACTGCCCTGCCCTCATCAACCTTCCTGGTCACTTCATCAAAGAACTTTAATAAACTTATGAGGCATGTTCTCCCATGCACAAAGCCGTGCTGATTGTTCCTAATCAAACCCTGGCTTTCCAAATGCATGTATATCTTATCCTTCTGAATCTTCTCAAGTAACCTATCTACTATAGATGTTAGGCTTACTGGTCTATAGTTCCCAGGCTTTTCTTTGCGGCCCTTCTTGAATAATGGCACAACATTCGCTACCCTCCAGTCTTCTGGGATTTCAACTGTGGCTAATGATGAAGCACAAATATCAGCCAGGGCCCCCGATATATGATGAGTCAAACTTAATGAACTGCATCGACCATCAACATTTGCTAATGCCACTTAGATTTATTGATTTATTTGAAGAATATTTGCTAATGAGGGGTTCCAAAGGATGAATTCCTCTGCAGCATCCTCAGACAGGACTTTGGAACCTGGCAAACCAAGGTATGAATTTGTTTAACTGACATGTAGACTGTGTTTGCCTTCTGTAATGGAGCGTGAGTGTGGCAGTTAAAACTGCCCAAGAAGAGCCTGAGTAACTTAACTCTTGTAGCCATCAAAGACATATCAGAAATGATTTCCTACTCAGATCCCTTGGCATCATGGTAGCCCACAAACCTACCAAAACACTTAAACAGCGACTAATGAATCTAAAGGATCCATTAGATAGTACCAGCAAAACTAAATTCATTTACAAAATACCATTACAAGAACTGTAAAAAACACTATATTGGACAAACTAGCAGGAAACTTGCCACAGGATACATGAACACCAACTGGCCACCAAAAAACACTACCCACTATCACTTGTTTCTATACATATGGACAAATAAGGGCATTACTTTGACTGGGATAACACACACATCCTAGGACAGGCAAAACAAAGACACGCATGAGAATTTTTAGGGGCATGGCATTCTGTCCCCAGAACTCCATCAATAAACACATCGACTTAGATCTTATCTACCTTCCCTTCAAAAAAAAACAGAAATGAAATCACCCACCTTAAGATACCAAGACCTATAAATAGAGAGGCAGGACATACCACCAGCGCTTCACTGGAGACTCTCACTGATGATGTTACCCAGTATGGTGATGAAATGTCTGAAAACAAACCTTCCAGCTCAGCAAGCAAACTTATATACTTATCTTGTAGCCATTGTATTTATATGGTAAGTTGAGTTTCTGATCAATAGTAACCCCCAGAATGTTGATAGTGGGGGATTCAGTGATGGTGACATCACTGAATGTCAAGGGGCAGTGATTAGATTGTCTCTTATTGGAGATTGTCATTGGCTGGCATTTGTGTGGTGCGATTGTTACTTGTCATTTGTCAGCCCAAGCCTGGATATTGTCCAGATCTTGTTGCATTTGGACATGAACTGCTTCAGTCTTTGAGGAGTCATTGTGCAATCATCCCCACTTCTGACCTTATCATGGAGGGAAGGTCATTGATGAAGCAACTGAAAATGGTTGGGCGTAGGACATATCCCCGAGGGACTGCTGCAGAGATGTTCTGGAGCTGAGATGACTGAGCTTCAACAACCACAACCGTTACAAAGTGCCAGGTATAACTTCAACCAGTGGAGAGCTTGCCCCCTGATTCACAATCATTCCAGTTTTTCTCAGGCCCCTTGATGCCACACTCAGTCAAATGCAGCCTTTATGTCAAGAACAGTCTCTCTCATGTCACCTCTGAAATTCAGTGCTTTTATCCATGTTTGAACCAAAGCTGTCATGATGTCAGGAGCTGAGTGGCCCTGGCAGAACCCAAACTGGGCAGCACTCACCAGGTGCTGCTTGATAGCACAGTTTATGATACCTTCCATCACCTTACTGATGATTGAGAGTAGACTGCTGGAGTGGAATTTAACCAGGTTGGATTTGCCTGCTTTTTGTGTCTGGGACATACCTGGACAATTTTCCACATTGTTGGGTAGATGCCAGTGCTATTACTGTACTGGAACAGCTTGGTCAGAGGAGCAGCAAGTTCTGGAGCATAAGTCTTCAGTACTGTTGCCGGAATGTTATCAGGGCCCATTGTCTTTGCCGTATCCAGTGCATCCACCCATTTCTTGATATTACTTGTAGTGCATTGAATTTGGCTGAAAACTGGTACCTGTGATGCTGGGGACCACTGGAGGTGGCAGAGATGGATCATCCATTCAGTACTTCTGGTTGAAGATTGCTGCGAATGCTTCACCTTTATCTTTTGCACTGATATGTTGGGCTTTTCCATCATTGAGGATAGGGATATTTGGGGAGCCTCTTCCTCCACGATCTCTCCTCCACCACTATTCATGATCGGATGTGGCAAGACTGCAGAGCTTAGATCTGATCCATTGGTTGTGGGATTGCTTAGCTCTGTCTATCACTTGCTGCTTATGCTGTTTGGCTTGCAAGTAGTCCTGTTTGGTAGCTTCACCAGCTTGGTACCTCATTTTTACTTATGCCTGGTGCTGCTCCTGGCATGCCCTCCTGTACTCTCCATTGAAACAGGGTTGATCCCCTGGTTTGATGGTATTTGTTGAATAGGGGATGTGGGGGGCCATGAGGTTGCAGATTGTGTTGGAGTACTATTCTGCCATTGTTGATCGTCTACAGCGCCTCATGGATGCCCAGTCTTGAGTTGCTAGATCTGATAGTGCCACACAACACGATGGAGATTATCCTCAATGTGAAGGCAGGACTTCATCTCCATAAGGACTGTGCAGTGGTCACTCTTACTGATACTGTTATGAACAGATGTATCAACTGGACCTGCCACATAAACACAGTGGCTACAAGAGCACGTCAGAAGCTCGGAATACAGCAGGGAGTAACTCACCTCCTGCCTCTCCAAAGCATGTCCTCCATCAACAAGACACAAGTGAGGAGTGTCATGGAATACTTCCCACTTGCCTGGTTGAGTGCAGCTCCAACAACACTCAAGAAAGCTTGACACCATTCAGGACAAAGCAGCCCACTTGATTGGCACCACATCCACACGCATCCATTCCCTCCACCACTGATGTTAAGTGCCAGCAGTGTGTCTTTCCACAAGATGTACTGCAGAAATTCACCAAAGATCCTCAGACAGCACCTTCCAAAACAACAACCTCTTCCATCTGGAAGGACAAGTGCAGTAGATACATGGGAACACCACTGCCTGCAAGTTCCCCTGACCATCCTGACTTGGAAATATATTGTGAAAAGAAAGCAGAGTTAACATTTCAGGTCTGGTGACTGTTACTCAGAATGGTTTTGAAGAGGTTACACTGGACCCAGAATCTTAAGTCTGCTTTCTTTCCATGTATGCTGCCAGATCTATTGAGTTTTTCCAGGAATTTCTGTTTTTGTTTCTGATTTCCACCATCTGCAGTTCTCTGGTATTTTGGGAAATATATTGGCTTTCCTTCACTGTCACTGGGTCAAAATGCTGGAATTCCCTCCCAAAGGGCATTGTGGATCTACCTGCAACACATGGACTACAGCAGTTCAATAAGGCAGCTCATCACTACTTTCTCAAGGGCAACTTAGAAAAGGCAACAAATGCTGGCCAGCCAACTATACCCACACCCAACAAGTGAATTGAAAAAACTACAATGCAATGTTTAAGTTTGAGAATCCTGGGCAATCACCTTCAGCATGCTGAAACTGGCATGGCAAACATGTTCAACAAAGGATGTGGAAGGAGGTGTTCAGACTCTACCATTATTAAATTTGATATTGAGTTCTGAAGGCTGCAGGGTCCTCAAGTGGGAGATGAGATGCTGATCTTCTAGCTTGTGCTGAACCTCGCTGGAATAGTGCAACAGGTTCAACACAGAAATGTGTTGGTGGCATGTTGAAGTGGCAGGCAACGGAAAGCTGGGGGTCATTTTTATGGACAGAACATAGGTGTTCCGCAAAGCAGTCACCTAGTCTGTGTTTTGTCTCCCCCATGTAGAGAAGGCTGCATTGGGAACAAGGAATACAGTAGAATAGATTGAGTGAAATGCAGGTAAATCGTTACTTTACCTGGAAGGTGTGTGTGGGGCCTTGGATAGTGAGGAGGGAGGTAGTAAGCAGGCAAGTGATTGTATGGAAAAGTGGGGAAGTGTTGGGAGTGGAGGAGGAGTGGACCTGGGTACTCTGGAGGGAATATTCCCTCATAGAATCATAGAATCCCTACAGTGTGGAAACAGGCCCTTTGGCCCAACAAGTTCACACTCACCCTCTGAAGAGTAACCCACCCAGACCCATTCCCTACTCTATTATCTTATATTTACCCCTGACCAATGCACCTAGCCTACACATCCCTGAACACTACGGGAAAACTTAGCATGGCCAATTCACCTAACCTGCACATGTTTGGACTGGGGGAGGAAACCGGAGCACCCGGAGGAAACCCACGCAGACATGGGGAGAATGTGCAAACTCCACACAGATAGTCTCCCACGGCTGGAATCAAACCCAGGTTCCTGGCCCTGTGAGATAGCAGTGCTAATCACTGGGCCACCTGGCCGCCTCTGTGGAAACAAAAATAGAAATTGCTGGAAAAACTCAGTGGGTCTGGCAGCATTTGTGGAGAGAAATCAAAGTTAACATTTCGGGTTGAGTGAGCCTTCCTCAGAAATGTGGAATCCCTGTGGAATCCCTGCAGAATGCTGACAATGGAGGGGAGCAGAATATGTATCGTCCCATTGGAGGTGGCAGCTTATGATCCTTTGGATGCAGGGGCCAGCAGGGTGGATATTGAGGACCAAGGGGTCGATATTGAGGACCAAGGGGTCCCCATTGTTGTGGGAAGGAAGAGAAGGGGTGAGACCAAACATGCAGGAAATGGATTGGACAAGGCCAGACAGGTGGAACACCTGCAATGTTCTGAAAGTTCAATGCATTGAAGTCAGATGTGAGTGCTGTGTGCTGGGGTAACTGAGAAGTGCACAAAGTAACCACGATGGTACCAGTTAAGTTCCAGGTTGATTGCAATCCAGAACAATGGTCAAGGATAGAATCCTGCGACAGAAAGGAGTAGGATTTTGGCTGGCTGTAATCCGACACTGCAGCTTCAGAAATGGTCTAATTAAAATTTTGTCTGTTTAGCAATGACTGTAGGTTACTGAAAAAGCTTGCATTCGTATAATACCTTTAACATTGTAAAACCTCTGAGGTGCTTCACAGGCTCGTTTGACATTGAGTAACATACATTTTAGGGCAAATGTGGTAGATTTTAAGGAGCTATTTAAAGAAGGCAAGAGAGGCAAAGAAGATTTAGGGAGGGATTTCTCAAATTTATCGCCTAGGAGGCTGAATGCACGGCTACCAGTGGTGAAACAACTAAAGTTACGGATGTGCAAGAGGCCAGAACGAAAGAGTCTGAATGTTTGGAAGTGATGTCAGCCTGGCAGGACTTTACAGAGCTTGGGACTAAGTAAGGAGACCTTGAAGGGAACTGAAAAGCCATGGGTGAAAATTTAAAAATCAAAGATGTTGTTTAACCAGGACCTAATATAGATCAGCAAGCACCTGAGTGAATGTGACCTGGTGCAAGTTAAGGTACATGCAGCAGAGCTTTGGATGAACTTACACTTGTGGAGCGTAAAAGATGGGAGGCTGACCACGTGAATGTTGGAATAGTCCAGCCTAGAACTAACAAAGACTGCGATGCAGGTTTCAGCAACAGATAAGGCAGAGAGAGTTGAGCGATGTCATGGCAGTGGAAACAAAATGGTACTCGTAATGATGTGGATATATACTTGGAGGCTCACCTTGGGATCAAATATAACACCAAGGTTGCGAGTAGTCTGGTTCAGTTTTAGACACTTGTCAGGGTGAAAGATAGAGCCAATTTATTGTTCAAGATCATGACAAGGAATATTCCCTCTCCTGCTGCTGTTGCGATCCAGCCTACAATGGTGGTATCACCAGTGAACTTGTACACAGAGTTAGGACAAAATTTGGCCACACAGTCATGAGTGTGCAGGGAGTATTGTAAGGGGCTGAGAACACAGTCTTGTAGGTTGCCATTGTTAAGGATTATCGTGGAGGAGGTGTTATTGCCTATTCTGACTGATTGTGGTCTGCGGATCAGGAAATCAAGAATCTAGTTGCAGAGGGCCAAGAAGAGACCGAGGTCTCAGCATTTGGAGATTAGTTTGTTTGGAATTATAGTTGAAGTGTTCTTAAGGTGAAGTTATAGTGTTGAAGGTGGAGCTGTTGTCAATAAGTAGGAGTCTGATGTAGGTATTCTTTTTATCTAGATGTTTTAGGAATGATTGTAGGGCCAGGGAGATGGCGTCTGCCATGGACTTGTTGCGACGGTAGATGAATTGCAAGGGATCAAGGCAGGCTGAGAGGCTAGAGTTGATATGAGCCATGACTAACCTCTTGAAGCAGTAGTCATTGAGGCATGCTATATGAGTTTTCTTTGGTACTGGGATGATGGTGGTCTTGAAGCAGGTGGGAACTTCAGATTATAATAAGAAGAGGTTAAAGATGTCAACAGATACTCCCGCCAGCTGGTATTCGCAGGATCTGAGTGCACAGCAAGGGACTGCATTTGGGCCAGTTACTTTCTGTGGATTCACTCTCAAAAAGGCTGATCTGATGTCTGCAGCGGTAACTGAGGGAACAAATGCATTCGAGGCTGTCGGGGTGGGTGACACTGTTTCACTGACTTTCTGAGGAAACAATCGTAAAATGCATTGAGCACACCAGGGAGGATGTATTTTTGTCCCCTATTCCATTCTGCTTTGCTTTGGAGCCCGTTATGTCATGTAGGCCTTGCCATAAATGGCGGGTGTCCGTGTGTTTAGTTTGGGTCTCTAGCTTAGTCTGGTATTGCCTCTTGGTATCTTTAATGGAAACAGGAAGGGAAGGAAAAGAATGAAAACTGGCATTCACCTTTCACAGCCACAGGATATCCCAAGTGCTTTACAGCCAAATAAACAGTTTTGAAGTGTGCTTACTGTTGTAATACAGGAATGTCAGCAGCCAATTTGCATACAGCAAGCTCCCACAAACAACAATGTGATAATGGTTAGAAAATTTGTTTTATAATGTTGATTGCAGGATAAATATTGACAGGACACCAAGGATTTTCCCCTGCTCTTTGTTGAAATAGAAGTAGGGAATCTTTCATCTCTGAAGTGCAGCATTTATGCAGTACTGCACTGGAGTGCCAGCCTCAATCTTTGTGCTTTCGTCTCTGGGGATCAGTGGAGGAGTTCCTCAGGGAATTGTCCTCAGCTCAATCATCCTCATCAATGACCTTTCTTGTCTGACTTCCCCAACCTGAGGAAATAGTTTCTCTGTGTCACCCCTATCGACTTCTTTAATCACCTTAAATACCTCAATCAGATCACTCCTTAATCATTCTATATTTGAGGGAATAAAAACCTAAAAATCTCATAATTTAAATGGGTAACTAGGGACAAAATAAAGCAATTTGATTACTTTACAAAAAATAAAGAGGTTTAGTAATATTTAGGATATTCTGTTGGTGTCTTGCATGAAACTAATTGATATCCTTAAATGATTCAAGACACACAACTGAACAAGCGAGACTGTGTCCCGTTTACCCACTTCTCTGCTTTGGCCCATCATTCAAGAGCTGTTACTTTTAGATTATATACATTTCTACACAGACGCTCTGCCTTGTCAAAAATACTGAGGTCCAGTGTGTGTAACCAATAACTCTAGACTGGACTAGTATATTATTGGTGTGTATTTTGTATTAACAATTGATGAATGGTGGATATGCAAGTAACAGCACAGTCTCAGGTCTGACAGCTCAGTTTGTGCCAATTACAACTCACAGTCTGACACTTTATTTTATTTTGGTTGATAGATTTAAATGGCAAGGATTTTCCTCTTCCAATATTTCACCAGCACATTTGTGAATGTACCTTTGGATGTGATTGGGTGGCATGGTGGCTCAGTGGTTAGCACTGCTGCCTCATAGCGCCAGGGACCCAGGTTTGATTCCAACCTTGGGTGACTGTCTGTGTGGAGTTTGCATGTTCTTCCTGTGTCTGCACGGGTTTTCTCCCACAGTCCAAAGATGTGCAGGTCAGGTGGATTGGCTATGCTAAGTTGCCCATAGTGTTAGGTCCATTATTCAGAGGGAAATGGGTCTGGGTGGGTTACTCTTCAGAGGGTTGGTGTGGACTTGTTGGTCCGAAGGGCCTGTTTCCACACTGTAGGGGAACCTAATCTAATCTATCGGCTTTGTTTGTACTGCTTCATAGAATCCCTACACCGTGGAAGCAGGCCATTCAGCCCATTGAATCCTGCTGACCCTCTCCCACCCAGACCCACCCATTTACCCTATAACCCTGCATTCCACACGGTTAATCCACCTAGCCTTCACATTCTTAGATACTATGAGCAATTGAACATGGACAATCCATTTAACCTTTGGACTGTGGGAGGTGTCCAAAAGCTAGTCCCTTTTTTTTCTAAAAGATGTTCCTTGTCTCAAGGAGACTCTGTCCTTGACTTTTTTCAGAGGGGCAATCAACCGGGCTGGGCTCCGATCAGACTGGTTTGGTACAGAGATAAAAAGGATTTTGAGAGGCCATTTGTTTATATGTAAATAGATGAGACTTCGGGCCAAAGTGGTCACGTTTTAGAAGTGACCTGTATAAAGAAAGGGGAGTGGTCAGCTCTCTAGCTGAGCTGAGCAGTTTAATTTGGTCTTGAATTGGTTGGAAGTTCAACAGGGAGCAGTGTGAAAACTCTCTCTCTCTCTTTTCTGCCCCTCAACTTCAACCTATAAGCATGTGTTCCATTTATATTGGTTTTTAAAGGGATGTTGTGTATATTCGGAACAGCATAATTAAGTCGAGTTGGATAGGTTGAGTTCTGTAGGGGTTCTTTATTCTGTTCTTTGTGTTTCATTGTATAATTTTGTGAATAAATTTTTGTCTGTTTTAAAATCTAGTAGTCAACCTAGCTAGCTTACATTGGGTAATTTCCGCTGTACATTTACCGAAACAAATTGCAAAGTTATGATCTGAGCTGCCTGCTTAAGAATGTATTGAGTGGTCTGGCTTAGTCCATAACAGACCGGGGGCTCTTTGTGGAATTGTAAACAGCGAGTCGTAGTTGCTAGCGTATTTATTTCGGGTGTTGGTTTGGTTGGGTAGACAAAGCTCAGGCTAGTAATGGCTCTTTCAGTCGCCAGAAGTTTTCTGGATGTGGATGCAGTGACTTTGGAAGTTTTGCAAAAAGTGAATAAGACCAAGTTGCAAAAATTAGCAGAGAAGTTGGCATTGGAACTGCCTGCTTCTGTGAGGAAAGGGGAGATAACTACAGCAGTAGCTCAGCATTTAAACTTGCTGGAGAAACCATCAGAATCTATAGAGATGGCAAGAATTCAATTGCAAATGAAGCAGCTTGAGTTAGAGGCAAGAGATAAGAAAAGGTCGGCAGAAATGAAACAGTTTGAGTTACGATTAAAAGCAGAAGAGAAAGAAAAAGAGAGAGCTGTTGAACTTTAACAACTGACACTTGAAAAGGAAAGTCAGCTTAAAAGGCTGGAGATAAAGGCTGAGGGTAGGCTTAGTGAGGATGAGCAAGCCCCTGGTAGTCAGAGGCCTAGTGAGAAACTGTTTAAGTATGTTCAAGCATTTCCTCAGTTCGATGAGAAGGATGTGGAAGCCTTTTTCATCTCATTTGAAAAGGTGGCTAAACAAATGCAGTGGCCAGTGGCAATGTTGGTTTTGTTGATCCAAACGAAACTTGGAGGCCGGGCTAGTGAGATATTCGCGTCCCTCTCAGAGGAGGTATGTGGGGAGTGTGAGGAGGTGAAAAAAGCCATTTTAAGTGCATTTGAGCTTGTACCAGAAGCCTATAGACAACGTTTCAGCAATCTAAGGAGGGACCCTGGTCAAACCTACATTGACTTTGAAAGGATCAAACAGAGTGATGTTGATAGATGGGTAAGAGCTTTAAAAATAGAGCAAACCTATGATGCCCTTAGAGAGGTAATTATTTTTGAGGCATTCAAAAATTCATTGACTGAAGTAGTGTGAACTCATGTGGAAGAGCAGAGAGTTAAAACAGCAAGGTTAGCAGCTGAAGGGGCTGATGGTTATGAGCTGGTCCATAAACCACGGTTTGGCTTCAGAATCAATTTCAGTCCATGAGGGATAGAAACTGGGGCAAAGAGAAATCCTCACGTGGAAAGGGAAAGGTAGATCTCAGTGAAAATCATATGGATAACTTACCACAGGGATAAAAAAAGAAACCTTGAGGGGGACAAAGAAATTAAAAAGCTCCAGTGTTTTCATTGTAATAAAGTGGGCCACACAAAATCACAATGTTGGTGGGCTAGGAGAAAGGCAGATGTCAGAAAACCAGAGAAGTCTGGAAGTTTTGTTGGACTGGTAACAAAAAGCACAAGGGGAACTCAGACAAATGCCTCAGAGTGTACGAGATGTTCAGAGGTTGATCAAGGAGGAAGTGCCAGATTTGCTTACAAAATACACATGCAAGGGTAAAAGTTATCCACATACGCCAGAAGTAATAGGTAAGGAGGTTACAATATTAAGGGACACAGGATCCTCTCAGTCTGTAATGCTGAAGGATGAGGAGATATACACTCCTGAGGGACTATTGCCAGAAAAGGTACTGGTAACAGGAATTCATGGTGAGACAAAAAGTGCTCAGTTATGTAAAGTGAGGCTAGAGAGTCCAGAGAAGAGGGGAGAATTTGTGGAAAGAGAACTGGACAGACTCTCAGTTCCAGGGATACAATTTGTCCTTGCAAATGATATAGCTGATTCACCAGTAGACGTGCTGCCTAATCTAGTTGAAAAGCCAGTGGAGACGTAGGTAACTGAAAACATGGAGAATGTTTATCCAGGAATTTTCCCTGATTGTGTGATCACAAGATCACAGGGGCACAAGCTGAAGCAGGAAGGACCAAAAGGCACAGATAAGGAAGCTGACATAATGTTATCTGAAACTTTCTTTGATCAGATAAGTGGAACAGAGAAGGAACAAATAGGTAAACATGCAAGCTTCTTGAGCTCTACTAAGCTGATTGAATTACAGCAGAAAATGAGGATTTAAAACAGTTATATCAAAAGGCACTTACTGAGATTGAAAGTGAATGCATTCCTGTGTGTTATTACTTTACAAATGATGTCTTTATCACACATTCAAGGAGACCATCACACATTCAAGCAGATGAGAAATGGGCAGAGATTCATCAAATTGCTTTGCCAGTAGGGTATAGAAAGGAGATGGTGCGAGTGATGCATGAGCTACCACTTGGAGGTCATTTAGGGGTGAGGAAAACACAGGCTAAAATACAAAGACATTTTTACTGGCCTGGACTACACAAAGATGTACTTGAATTTTGCCAGATGTATCATATGTGTCAGCTAATCGGAAAACCACAGGCAGTAATAAAACCTGCATCTTTAATACCTATTCCAGCATTTGAGGAACCTTTCACAAGAGTCTTGATTGATTGCGTAGGTCCCCTACCTCAAACAAAAAGTGGGAATAAGTATTTATTAACAATAATGGATGTGTCAACTAGATCTCCAGAGGCAATCCCATTATACAACATCACAGCTAAAAGGGTTGGAGAAGAACTACTTAAATCTTTTACTAGATACAGACTACCAATAGAGATCCAGTCAGATCAAGGATCAAACTTCACATCCAAACTATTCAAGGAGGTTGTGGATAACTTGGGAACAAAGCAATTCAAATCTACTGCATACCATCGAGAATCGCAGGGAATGCTAGGGAGATGGTATCAAACACTGAAGATCATGTTAAGGGCTCATGGTCAGGATTATCCAGATGATTGGGATAAGGGAGTTCCGTTTGTACTTTTTGCGATCAGAGATGCTCCAAATGAATTGACCAAATTCAGTCTGTTTGAATTAATTTTTGAGCATGAAGTAAGAGGACAGTTAAAATTGATTAAGGAGAAATTAATAAGTCAGAATTCAGAGACCACCCATTTGGACTATGTGTCAAATTTTAAAGAACGATTAAATAGAGCTGGAGAGTTGGTTAGACAGTAGTTAAAAGTATCACAGCATACAATGAAACAAGAAACAGATAAGAAATCACAAATTCGCAATTTTGCAATTGGGGATAAGGTATTGGTGTTACTTCCAGTAACAGGTCAGCCTTTAAAAGCAAGGTTTAGTGGACCTTATCAAATTGAGAAGAAATTGAGTGAAGTGAACGACTTGATAAGGACTCCAGACAGGAAGAAATCTCACAGTGTGTCATGTGAATGTCCTCAAAAGCTATTCTGATAGGGAAGGAAAGCAAGAGGAGAAGGTGTTCATGATTACAGCACAGGAGGAAGAGCCAAGTTCAGAGGATTCTGAATTGGACATTCCTCAAATCAAATTGGACAATGAGGAAATTGTCAAAAATTGGGATAAATTATTGAGTTACCTTCCACAAGAAAATCGAAATGACCTGAAAGAGTTATTACTATCACATGGAAAGATATGCAGAAATAAACTGGGAAGTACTAACCTAATTGTGCGTGATGTAGATGTAGGAGATGCTGTTCTGATTAAACAATATCCTTATTGGCATAACCCTCTAAAGTTGGCACAGGTTCAGAAGGAGATAGAGCACATGCTCCAAGATGGCATAATCGAAGTGAGTTACAGTGACTGGAGCTCACCCAAAGTCATGGTGCCAAAGCCAGATGGTACCCAACGGTTATCTGTGGACTATCGCAAAGTCAACACCGTTACAAAGACTGATGCATATCCAGTTCCACGGTTGGAGGACAGTGTCGAAAAAGTGGGACAAGCAACTTATGTTTCTAAGTTGGACTTGCTCAGAGGCTACTGGCATGTACCTCTGTCAGAGAGAGCAAAGGCAATTTCGGCTTTCATAACACCAACTGGACTATATCCATTCAAGGTCATGCCATGTGGTGTGAAAAACGCTCCAGCCACACTTCAGAGACTGACTAACAAGGTCATTGCCGGTTACCCAAGTGTGTGGAATATATTGATGAGCTGGTGATTTTTAGGCACTCATGGAAGGAACATTTACAGCATTTATTGGACTTGGTTCAATTGACTTTGGAAGGCAGGCTTGGTAGTAAACCTAGCTAAAAGTGAATTTGCCAAAAACCCAAGTCACATTCCTGGGCCATGTTATTGGACATGAACAAATGGCCCCACAGGATGCGAAAATGAAAGTAATTGGGGAATTTCCCATACCATCGACGAAAAAAGCTGTACTACGGTTCTTGGGTCTGAGTGGATTTTACTGAAGGTTTATGCCGAACTTTAACAGTGTGGCTGCTCCACTCACCGAATTGTTAAAAAAGGGCAAGACATTTCATTGGACAGTGGACTGTCAAATGGCATTTGACAGCCTAACCGAACACCACACTCTTGACTCTAATCTCCAGCATCTGCAGTACTCACTTTCCTCTAAAATCTGTGTTATCCACTGCTCCGATATTAGCCACACCGGATTACAAGGTGGCTTTCAAGGTGGCTATCGATGCCAGTGATGAAGGTGTCAGTGCGGTGCTCCTGCAGGAGGATGACAAAGGAATAGAAAGACCCGTTGGGTATTTTTCCAGGAAGTTGAACATTCATCAACAGAAATATTCAATGGTAGAGAAAGAGACTTTAAGCTTGGTGTTAGCATTACAACATTTCAGTGTTTATATTACCAGCAACGCATTTGAGACAATTGTACACACAGAACACAACCCATTGACATTTGTGGAAAAACTTAAGGACAAAAATGCCAGACTGTTTAGATGGAGCTTGTTGTTGCAGCTATTCAATTTGATAACTGTGTATGTTGCAGGTCACAAAAACGGGATTGCTGATGCATTATCGAGACACGAATGAGATACGGAGGCATTCGGTAGTGGCTGTACCACGGCCTGAATTTGCATGTATTTGTACGTTTGCATGTTTACAGTTAGTATAGATTATATATGTGTTTAGACTCCTAACCGGATCTGGAAGGGTTAAAAATGAAGCCATCTTTTGGTATTGATGGTTCATTTTTTTTTAAGGGGGGGATGGTGTCACAAAGCTAGTCCCTTTTTTTTCTCAGAATTGTTCCTTGGCTCAAGGAGACTCAGTCCTTGATATTTTCAGAGGGGTAATAAACCGGGCCAGGCTTCAATCAGTCTGATTTGGAACAGAGATGAAAAGGATTTTGAAAGGCCTTTTGTTTATATGTAAGCAGATGAGACTTCAGGCTAAAGTGGTCATGTTTTAGAAGTGACCTGTATAAACAAAGGAGAGTGGTCAGGTATCTAGCTGAGCTGAGCAGTTTAATTCAGTCTTGAATTTGTTGGACGTTTAACAGGGAGCTGTATGGAAACTCTCTCTTTTCTGCCCTTCAACGTCAACCTGTAAGCATGTGTTCCATTTATACTGGTTTTTAAAGGCATTTTGTTTCTTGGGACTGTTGTGTATATTCGGAACAGCATAATTAAGTCCAGTTGGATAGGTTGAGTTCTGTAGGGGTTCTTTATTCTGTTCTTTGTGTTTCATTGTGTAATTCTGTGAATACATTTTTGTCTGTTTTAAAATCTAGTAGTCAACCTAGATAACTTAATCTGGGTAATTTTAGCTGTACACTTACCGAAACAAATTGCAACGTTATGGTCCGAGCTGCCTGCTTAAGAATGTTTTGAGTGGTTTGGCTTAGTCCATAACAGAGGAAATGGGGGCTCCCAAAGGAAACCCATGAAGACACAGGGAGAATGTGCAAATTCCACAAAGACAATCACCTGAGGCTGGAATCGAAACTGGGTCCCTGGCGCTGTGAGGCAAAAGTACTAACCATTGAGCCAGCATGCCACCAAAGGTATTTTTGTTATTTTCATATTTTTTCAGTGTCATCCTTCAACGTTGGCTGTGCCTCAGAAGGCGGCACTCTTATCGCAGAGCCAGAAGATCATGGGTTCAAATACTACTCCCTAGATTTGAGCACAAAAGTTAAAGCTAACTGTTACTATTAGTAGTACTGAGGGACTACTGTACTGTTGGAGGCATTGCCTTTGAATAAGGTGTTAAACCTCATCTGCCCTCTCAAATAAATGTCATGATCCCGAAGCAGGATTTCAAAGAAGGGCAGGAGAGTTAATCTTGGTGCCCCGGGAGCAATATTTATCCCTCATCTCTCAACCAATATCGCAAAAACAGGTTGTCTGGTCATTATCACATTACCATTTGTGACATCTTACTGTGTGCAAGTTAGCTGCTACATTTCCTACATCATAACAGTGAATACATGTCAAAAGCACTAAACTGTAAAGTACTTTGGAATGTCCTGTGTGATTTTGAAGGGTGCTATATATATAACGTATAATGACAAGTTTTCTTGAATGTTCTCATGTCATCTTCAAGTGTGAATTTGTCTTAAGGTTTGCACTCTTCCCTCCAAATTAGAAGGTCATGGAGGCAAGCCCTAGCTCCAGGACTTGAGAATATAATCGAGACTGACATGTAGCCTCAAGAAAACAAATCTTTTACCAACCTGTTCCAGGACAAGTTCTGGTCCACCTCAACATTAAGATCAATGGAGAAATTCTCCCTAAGGTGGACCATTCCCTGGGTAGCTGCTCCCATCTAATGCAGTGATTCATTATTGCAACCTATCTGCAAGCGCTGCCTTTGGACGCCTAAGGATAAGGGTCTTTCATGACCATGACATCCATGTGTATATGGCAATCACCCTTTGAACTCTTCTGTATGGATCCAAAACTTGGACAACATATAGATGCCACCTCAAAGCCCTTGAGAGGAACAATCAATGTTGTTTGAGACAGATTCTCTGCATCAATTGGGAGGACAGGCATACTAACATGAGCCACTGAAGCAACCAGTAACACGAGCATCGAGGCCATGATAATCCAAAGCCAACTTCACTGGGCCAGCCACATGTTTAAGATGCCTGAGTTCTGATTGTCAATGAAAATGTTTGGCCAGATCAAGGAAGACACTTGAATGAGGGGAAGACAAAGGAAATGTTTCAAAGATTCCCTTAAGGATTCCCTCAAGAAATGTAATATAGGCATCAATGTATGGGAGACCTCCTTCAGAAGAACCTGACTTGCAAAAAGCACCTCTATGAAGGGCAACAATTCTTTAAGAACACTCACCAGAAAGAGGAAGTATAGAAAATGAATCGAAGAAAGGAATGCCAGTGATGTCGAGGCCAAGGACCAATTCCACCTCCCAGAAACACCTGCGAAATGTGTGGTCAGAGATATGGCTGTAGGACTGGGTTCATCAGCCACACAAGGATGCACAGAACCCATGACTGATGATACGGAATTTCCTCAGTGAACTCGTGAGTTATTGAGGATGACAGCGAGCCATATAGGCATGAAGCTCTGGAAATCCCCCCTTAGCCTCTCAACTCTACTTTCCTTCTTTAAGAAGCTCCTTAAAGCCTAACTCTTTGCCCTAATATCTTTCCACGTGTCAATTTTCATCAATGTGAAGTCCCTTGGGATGTTTTACTAAACAAAAGATGCAATATAAAATGCAAGTTGTTGTTTTTGACTCCTCTGTTCAGCAAAGGGAGAAGAATCTGTCCTAGATACCCCAAGTGAGATGAAGAACCAATGAGCTCAGATCCATATGAACAATCAATCAGTCAGTGAAACAGCCCGACAGGACCCGACGTCCACTAATATCATTCTGAAATTGGTAAACGTATATTACAGGAGTATTTTGGGGAAAAGAAAAAGCTTCTGTTTCAAGTGGAATTTATTAGCATGGTTTTATGGAAAAATGTCTGGCATGGGAAAAAGACCACTTATGACACAATGGCCACCAAGTTAGAGGATTATACTGGAAAATCAGGATTTACATCACTACATTGTGCTTGGTTACTAATAGTGCTTGCTTTGAGTCAAAGACTGTGACTCCAAGTGTATAATCCAGGTTGAAGGGGCTCTTGTGATGCAATGGTATTGTCTCTATCTCTGGGCCAAAGGGTCCAGATTTAAGACCCACCTGTCCAAGAGATGTGTTATAACATGTCTGAAATGGTTGATTTAAAATGATCTAAAACTGGTGGTACAGTTCTGAGTAAGTACTGCAGTATCAGATGAGACATTAACTAAAAGCCCCATGTCCCCTCACGGATGGATCTTATTGAACTATTTAAAACAGAGAATGATCTTTTATTTGTTATTTTATATATTTATCCCTTATCTAAAATTACTTATTATTTCATTGTCGTTTTGTGACAGAAATACTGCATTCAAATTAGCTCCTGCATGTTGGTATATTTTAGATTTCAGAACAGATATTGCATTTCATTGTACAGTATGTGAAGTTTTCTTTTAAGTTTTTTTCCTCCACCAGAGTATGGTTTAAATAAAAATGGTTGTCCTTTAGAACAACTGTCCTCCAGAAACTGAGAATGACAACAATTATAACTAGTTTCCACCTATCAGCTCAGAAGGATGTAAAAATAGCGGCAACTGGCCAGCCAGTGAGCAAAGGAGAGACCTGCCATGAGTTGGATTCTACCAATAAGCAAAAGCAGAAAGGAGTGGATTCCTGCCGTCAATTATGGCAGGCGGAAGGACAATGCTCTGGGAATGACCTCATGTGACTGACAAACTTTAGTTAGTTTTAGCAGGAGTTTTTAAAGGTTTAGTTAACTTTTTAAAATAACGTTTTAGATATTTATTGATCGTAGGCGATTGTTAAAATCAGTTTGTAGCACCAGGCGATTTTAAGACTTGGCAAGATTATGATTTTTATTGAATGATTATTCTTTCGGAAATCTTGGAATACTTTACTAGAAGCTTGCTACACGTTGTAAGTATCTCGATGGACTTTGGGCAATTACATTACAAATGAGACGATTTGAAAAGGCGAACGGGACCAGTTTGTGACCGCCGGAGTGATTTCTAAATGGCTACCTCGCGAGCTCGCGCCCGCCAAAGCGAAAGGATATTAGTGTTAATTAAAATAGACAGTTATGGTGAAATGCGTGATTTCCACCATAAATTGTAATTTTTGTCGAGTGTATGTATTTTTTTAGAAGAGTCCTCTCCCTTTGCAGCAGTTAAGGGTCTGCTGGAAGGGCGACAAAAGGATTGCTTAATGCCGCCACGTGCGAGAGGTCTAACGTCGGTTTATCGAATTTGCTGTCAAATAAACAGAGAATTTAATCAAACGTTTTAAAATTTCAGCGTAATATCTCATGTCTCGTTTTATTCTGACACAAGGGGAGAGAGAGAGAAGTCTCCCTATTCCTTCCCTCCCCAATAAGGTGATTCACCTTTTCACAGTCTATAACAAGTATTATTATCTCAACGCCGAATCGTTCAATCAAAAACGATTTGAGAATTAATTAAAGCCTTCTCCTCCAAGGAAGCCCTGCCCGCAGTGGCTCGGTGTTTTGCTGGGGAGGATTGTGCATGAGCTCTGGCTAAGATGGCAGCAATGCGTGTGCTTAGGGTTGGATTTTGTTTAAAACACGAATCGCTTTTCGGATCTGACACAGCCATCAAAACTAACTTTCTTTTTAGGGTTGTGGTTATTAAGATCTTAAACAAGAACTTTTTTATTTAACACAGATAAAGTGGTCGCTGTTTGCTCACTTAACGCTTCCGTAGTGCTACTATATTGCAAAATGAGTCTGAAGGGAAGGGCGCACCGAATTTACAGGCTGAGGTCGGACTTCATTCAAAGAAGCTCTTCAGCAAATGAGAGGAGGGGTGGCGTTGTAGCAAGAACAATTGCTAAAAGTGGGGAGAACAACGTTTAGGTATAGACGGGTAATATATGCTAGCCAGCTATATCCATGTCCCAAATTAACAAAAAAAAAATTGGTGGAGGTTTAACCTGACTGCTGCTCCATGTGCTCTCGACCTTTCACCCAGGTCAGGTGACTCCTTATGTAGTACTGTATAGATTGTGCCTTATGAGTACAGTAGTGTAATTTCAGATTCTCAAGTACTCATGGCATTGGCTCAGAATTGGGAAAAGAGTGATAAAATCAAGATGGTGAGCCCACGTTTGTTTTGAGAGTGAATTTGGAGTTGGGAGGTCGTTGGTTCAGGAGGAGTGATTGGGACTGGAGGCAGGTCATGCCATTGAAATCAGAGAGCAACTGTAGTGTCTGGGTTGGTTTGTGTGTCTGTTTGCGAGTTGGTGGGTTTAGTCCCCCCCTGCTGTCCAAGGCAGCTGGCGATTGTAAAGAGGATGGGGCAAATGTGGAGAGATACAGGAGGTGAGGTTGTGATTGTTGCCCACTGACATTCTGAAAGTCTGAAACCATGCTGTGGTGACACTGGCTGAGTGGAAGCTGAAGCAATGGTAAGTGCCTTCAGGTGGCTCTTAAAATTGCTACCATTGCTATCTCCAGTCCCAAAGTGGGAGGAAGTTTTTTTTTGGTTGGGGCTGGAGTGGAGAAAAAAATATGGAGGAAAAAGGAAGAGTTGACAAGGGAATGTGTGATTGGCAAAAAATATTTTATTTTAAATTCCTTAGTGAGATGGTGAATGACAATGGACAGTAGCTATACAAAATTGAGACCACAGACCGTGTTTGCCTTCAGTCAAAGAAGGCCTTTCTTTTTTAAAAGATGCTGGAGCATTTGTGCACTTATCTCCAGATCTTCTAAATTCATGAACTTTTTCCAGTGTCTCTAAAGACAGCGAACTGCCACTGATGTCTCGTTGACCCTAACCATAGCTGGAGGTGGCCTTTAACTGCTGTGCTCTTCCAGCACCACTAATCCAGTATTTGCTTTCCAGCATCTGCAGTCATTGTTTTTACCTCATTGACATTCTTATGGGTGATGCACATCATTGTGGGGTTCTCAGATTGTGGACTTATGATTGTGCTGTTGCTTGCTCCTGTGTTTGTGTAATCTGAGGAGATGGCATAGGTTGGAGAACTGTTGATTTGGTGTTCCTGAAATACATTTATAAATGATATGATTGTCAAGTCTGGTGCAGAGCGTTAGTGAAAGTGGTGCTTTCGTTAAGTGTATATCTGGAGTATTTGAGATTCTGCTCTTTTTTTTCTTTCCTTTTGAGACTGTTCTGTGAATTGTTAACTTTCCAAGCAAATCATCCTGCAACTTTAATTTGCTTTTCCTCTTGCCCCTGTTTTTTTTTCACTCTTAATAGTGCTCGAATGGAAACATGAGTGCCAATTAGATGAAGTTTTTGCTGTAATTTAAAAACCAAAGTAATGTAGATGCTGGAGATCTGAAATGAGCAGAAATTTCTGGACAAATGCAGCTCTGACATTCACTTGGTTTTCTGTTCACAGATGCTGCCAGATCTGCCGAGTATCTCCAATTTCTCTTTTACTTGGAGCTATATGTTGGGTTTTGTTTGAATCAAACCAAGGATTTTGCTTTTTTTTTTGTTGGAGCAGTTCTTTTTGTCAGTCATGTTTCAGATACTGCTTTGATTATGCAAGCCTTGATGTATTTGATCCACCGTCTCCTGCCTCATATTTCTCCAAGGCTCCTCAGGAGTGGGAAGGAGTTCACTCAGATCACTTCTAAAGTGAGGGGAGAGGGAAATGAAGAAGATGGCAAAGACTGTTGATTTTGAAACTCGCAGCTCAATTATAAGTCAGTTGACCCTTTTGAGTTGCCCATTTGACTCAGCTAAGTTATGAAATTAAATGTTGAACGATATTCCCCACTTTGACATTTGTCACTCCCTACTAAGAGGAAAATATCAAAATCGTTTGGAGGCATCTCCAGAAGGAAATGGTTAATGTTACAGATTAATGACCTTTTGTCAGAAAGATGTAACTTTGTAATTTGATAATGTCCAGATAATAAACATCACATAAACTGGCCAAATGTTTGTCAGAGTACCAGGGATAATTCCTCTTCTCTGCCTTAAAATAGTCATGGGATATTTTCCAACTGTGTGTACATGGGGCCTTGGTGCTCAGCTGAAAAATGGCATTCCCTTACTGCTCCCCACTGAGTCAGATTCTGGATTAGTGGTGCTGGAAGAGCACAGCAGTTCAGGCAGCATCCAAGTAACTTGAAATCGATGTTTCGGGCAAAAGCCCTTCATCAGGAATAAAGGCAGTGATCCTGAAGGGGGGGTCTCTCCACGCTTCAGGCTCACTGCCTTTATTCCTGATGAAGGGCTTTTGCCCGACATGTCGATTTTGAAGCTACTTGGATGCTGCCTGAACTGCTGTGCTCTTCCAGCACCACTAATCCAGAATCTGGTTTCCAGCATCTGCAGTCATTGTTTTTACCCCACTGAGTCAGAGTTGATACCATTTTAAATTCCCTTGCCTCATTTTAGATAACTAGCCGTAGTTCATAAAGGTAATTGCCATCAGTCTTCATTGGGTAGACAGTTGGTTATGTAGAGTCAAGAATTGTACAGCACAGAAAGTGACCCTTTGGTCCAACACGTCCATGCTGACCAGATATCCTAAATTAATCTACTCCCATTTACCTGCATTTGGTCTATATTCTTCTACACCTTTTTCTATTCCTATGCCCATCCAGATGCCTTTTAAATGTTGTTGTCATTGTACCAGCCCCCACCACTTCTGGCAACTCATTCCATACACGCACCGCCCTCTGTGAAAAAGTTGCCCTTAGGTCACTTTTTAAAATCTTTTCCCCTCTCGCCTTTAAACCTATGCCCTCTAGTTTTGGCCTCCCCTGCTGTGGGGAAAAAGGTCTTGGCTATTGACCTTATCCATGTCCCTCGTGACTTTATAAACCTCTAAGGTCACCCCTCGGCCTCCGATGCTTCAAGGAAAATAGCCCCAGCCTATTAAGCCTCTCCTTATAACTCCAACTTTCCAACCCTGGCAACATCCTTGTAAGTCTTTTCTGAACCCTTTCAGGTTTCACAACACCTTTTTCCTGTAGCAGGGAGACCAGCATTGAACGCAGAATTCCAAACATTGCCTGACCAACGTCCTGTACAGTTGCAATATAATCTGCCAATTACTATACTCCTACACTAGCCAATGTTGTTAAGTGTACAAAACGCCACCTTCACTATCCTGTCTACCTTTGACTCCACCTTCAAGGGACTATGAACCTGCACTCCGGAGTCTCTGTTCAGCAACATTCTCCAGGGTCTACTTGGAGTATGTGCCCTCGCCTGATTTGCCTTGCCAACAGGCAACATCTTGCATTTATCTAAATTGAACTCCATCTACCACTCCTCGGCCCATCTGATTTAAGGTCCCATTGTGCTCTGAGATAAACTTCTTCAAAGTCCAATTTTGGTGTCACCTGCAAACTTGCTACAAATTCCTCCTATATTCACACATACATTGTGGGAGGGTGGTGTTCTTATGGTGCAGTGGTAGTATCCCGACTTCCCTGCTAGGAAATCCAGGTTCAAGTCCCACTTGTTCCAGTAGTGTGCCCCAGAGGGTGCTCCACATCTGAACAGGTTGATTAGAAAACATCTAGAAATGAGTTGGGGTTCTTGTGGTACAGTGAGTGTTCTACCTGCCCTGGACTCTGAACAGGTTGATGTTAAAACTATCTATAGCTTGAGAGGCATTGCTGTGAAATGTGGGTTAAGCTGAGTAGGTAGGGATTCCATGAACCACTGTTGCAGAGGACTGAACCTGTGCTTTTGACATTTATTCTGTATTACATTCTAACTGACCAAGTTGAGCAGGGGCCCCACAGCCTCCTAACAATTGTAAATGTTGCAATTGTACCAGCCTCCACCACTTCATCTGGCAGTTCATTCTGCACACGTACCACCCCTGTGTGAAAACAGTGCCCCCTTGGGTCTCTATATCTTTTCCCCCCCCTCACCCTAAACCTATGCCCTCTAGTTCTGGACTCCCCACTCCAGGGGAAAGACTTTGTCTATTTATCCTGTCCATGCCCCTCATGATTTTATAAACCTGTATAAGGTCACCCCTCAGCCTTTGATGCTCCAGGGAAAACAGCCCTAGCCTATTCGACCTCTCCCTATAGCTCAATTCCTCCAACCCTGGCAACATCCTTGTAAATTTTTTCTGAACCCTTTCAAGTTTCACAACATCTTTTAGATAGGAAGGAGACCAGAATTGCACACAGTATTCCAACAGTGGCCTAACCGATGTCCTGTATGGCCGTGACATGACTGCTCGAGGGAGTCCAGAAATAGAGGGCGTAGGTTTAGGGTGAGAGGGGCACGATATAAAAGGGACCTAAGGGGTAACTTCTTCACACAGAGGGTGGTACGTGTATGGAATGAGCTGCCAGAGGCTGGTACAATAACAACATTTTAAGGGGTATCTGGATGGGTATATAAATAGGAAAGGTTTGGAGGGATATGGGCTGGGTGCTGGCAGGTGGGACTAGATTGGATTGGGATATCTGGTCGGCATGAATGGGTTGGACCGAAGGGTCGGTTTCCGTGCTGTACATCTCTGACTCTATTGCCTTGATGTGCAATCGAACTCTTTTTGTAATCTTGAGGAAAATCCAAGCTGCTGGACCTTGACCCTTTTGTATCCAAATTTGACTGACTTAGGAAGCTGAAGACAGTGCATTAAATGGAGACAAAACAGTGAGCATTGCTTGCAGCTTTGACACGCTTCTCTGAATTCTGGAATGGTTACTGTGCAAGAGGAGACCATTCAGCCCATTGTCTCTTGTCAACTTTCTCCTCTTTCTTGCTTTCAACCCCTCCCTCTGGCTTCCATTCAGCACAGAGTACACATACCAGATTTGGAGAAATCAAAACAAAGACTTCACTGGAAAATCTGCTAAAATATTCTTAAATTGCTGGTTTTTTTCCCCTGTAAATTAAACCTCAGGATTGAGCAGAATCTGCCAGTGCAGCTTTTGTTGCCTGAGGCAATGAACAGTTGATAACGGAACAGACACAGCTGTTGTCATAGTGATGGCATTGGCTGCTGGATGCGAGGTTAATAACTTTTATACATAAAACCTGTATTTATTTGAAAAGGTTTCTTAAAAATTGCAGGGAAGTTGGGAAAGAGCAGGCAGTCCAACTAATGCAACTCTTTCAAGAGCTGGCACAAACTCAGAGGCATGAGTAGCTGAGTATGTTGTATGATTCTGTTTCGTCTGAGAATTGAAGCCATTTTCTTTTAAAAGTCTGTGACTGGTTCATAGGGTACTTAATACTCACCTGTAGATTGAAGCTTTGCTTCTGAATCTTCACCTTTTTTGTTTGTTTTTGTCCCCACCAAACACCTTAACTTTAAACAAACACCTTGATTGTGCTATTACGTTGTATTACAAGTGTCATAAAGTTGAAATGAAAGAGACGTGCATTCAACTTTTCCCTTTTCTAACCTCGGTGTCCCAAAATACTTTATGGTCAAAGTACTTTTGAGATTATAATCACACTTGTGATGTAGGAAGTAGGGCAGCTAAGTAATTCAGGGCAAGATCCCACACAGTAAGTTGATAATAAAATTATTGTTTTTTTTATATATGCTGTTGCTTGAGGGATGATCATTGGCTTGAAGACCTTGGGAAGAACTTCCTTGCTTTTCAAGTGTCAAGGAACCTTTTCATGTTCACCTAATATCTTCTCTTAATGTCTCATTCTCCTAATAGTGCAGTGAAGCACCAGGTGAATGATGGCTGTCTCCTCTGTGATCAATGATGTAAAATACAAACTGCACTTTAGCTGTTAACCAGCTTCTAGGCAGATTGTGGTCATTGCTGAAGAACTTTGTTAGACAGTGTCTGTTCTTTTATATTATTTTCTTTAGGTCTGTATTCTTGGTTATAAGGCTGAACAGCTCTTTAGTCATCTGCAGATGATAATCCACTTGAGTCTGCAAACTTTTCCAACTTTGCATCCCACCCGGTATCTCCCCTTCTTTTTGCCTCTATAACCTTCTCCCTCCCACTACAACTGATCCTTCTGTCAAACCACTTCTCATTAAGAAAACAAACTATCATTGTCCTTGCTTTTCATTACTTCTACTGAAACATCAATATCTTGGATGATGATTACAAGTTTTTTGGGCAGGTAATTTGATTTATAGACCGTATCGCCGTTGAACCTGATCCTGTTTACACCTCTTTTGTGTTTAGAAGTGATAACTGAATTGTAGTATGGAGTTGAAGCCTTAGTTATCCCTGTGTGTTTTTTTGTTTTGCACAATTTCTCATAATAT
The DNA here is from genome assembly GCF_047496795.1 of Chiloscyllium punctatum. Classification (NCBI taxonomy): domain Eukaryota; kingdom Metazoa; phylum Chordata; class Chondrichthyes; order Orectolobiformes; family Hemiscylliidae; genus Chiloscyllium; species Chiloscyllium punctatum. The sequence goes on along the minus strand of NC_092791.1, from coordinate 31,242,717 downwards.
TCAGGTGCTAGATAGTACTGTAGTGTTTTACGTTTCTGGCCTAATACATAAAATGTGGGTCCCAATTTCTTGCTATGACAATTTGATAAGAGTTCAAATTCTCAATAGATGTCATTAAAAATCTGGAAATAAACATCAGGTTTCAGTGAAAATGACCACAAAGCAATTGGGTTGTCGTAAAAGCCCGTCTGGTCATATAATCATTTGCGTCAAGATGTTTGTTTTCTTCCCCTATCTGACCTATATAAGACTCCTATTCCAATACCAACTAATTTCTTAACTGCTCTCTGAAATTACTTGATAAATTACCCAGTTGTGCAATTACTTTCTTGAGAGCTGCTATGGATGGGCAATAAATGCCAGCTGTGCCAATGATGCATCCTGGGAATTCATTATTTCTGAAGATGCAAAGACCATAAATACACAGTGCTCCTAATGCCTGGAGTTAGCTCAATTAATATTGACTGAGAATCCTTTAGACTAGCTGGTTTACTACTGTATATTAAGGGGTGTCTGTGAAACCAGAGTAGTGGAGTTCTTAGTTTTTAAATGTTACTTTGACTGGAAGGAACTGTCCTTTTCACTACTCCCATCTCTGACAGCAATACCTCATTGCAGGAAGAAGGGAAGGTTTGGAAAGGAGCCACTAGCTGATGTAGTTGACTGTTCTTCCAGCTTCCCTTTGCCCCACCAAACAATGGCACAGCTGAGATCAATGCACAAGCTTGCTGGTGCAGTGTCACTGTGTAGATGCTGGAGGCTATTGGTGTTTTGGCGCAGTGTAGGACTCTGGGTGTTGAATTCTGCTGACCAGTGAATAGGAGAAGTAGGTTTGGGTGGCTTTTGATACAGTAAAACCAAGGTCCCATTTGATTAATGAGGTGAGCATTAAAGAAGTCACTGTGTTAGTTGAGAAGGAATGCGGAGTTCCAATCAATATTCACCCAACAGCAGCACCAAAAAGACACAATATCTGGTCTTTGTATTTCTGTGTGGAACCTTGCTGTGTGTGAATTAGCTGCTGCATTTGCCTAGATATGACAGACTATCTGTACTTTGGCTGTAAAGGGTTTTGGGACAACCTGAGGTTGTGAAGGGCACTCTATAAATGCAGCTTTTCTTTTAATCAAAGAGCACTAGTGTTAGTTGTGTAAGATGTCTTGAGTTTGGGTCCACCCAGGAAGTTACCTGAGTCAAATCCCAGGCTCTTTGGACACTTAGCATGTGTTGGGGATTCTCAGGATATGGATATCATTCCCAATTGTCTCTTGAAGGTTAATGACCATCTTAAACTTTGAGGTTTCTGTGGTGAAGGTGCTCCTACAGTACTGTTAGGGAGGGAGGTCTAGATTTTAACTGAGCAGTGATGAAGGAAATGCTGGTATGTTTAGGTTAAGATTGTAAGATTTGAAAATTCTTATTCCCCTGTGCCTAACGTCCTTATTCTTTAGACAGTGGGGTTTGAGTGTGGGTGGTTTTGTTGGGGTTATGATGTTTCATCTGACTAACTTTTATACTTGTGCAATTCATATGTGAATAATAGATATTTGGCGAATTGTGAAAAGCAAAAGTAGGACTTTTTAAAAAAAAAAATGTTTCTTTTCAATCTACCCAGGTGATAGTGAGGCGGGAACAAGCGCGTGTGTGGTGGCAAAATGCAGCAGTATGAGCCTGTGGCAGAGATTGGAGAAGGGGCGTATGGTACTGTTTACAAGGCACGAGACTCTCTGAGTGGAAAATTTGTTGCTCTAAAAAATGTGCGGGTTCAAAGAAATGAAGATGGCCTGCCACCGTCGACTGTGAGGGAAGTGGCCCTTCTGAAGCGGCTGGAGCATTTTGACCATCCCAACGTTGTAAGGTGAGGGTGTTAAGATTGGGGGCTTGGGTTTGATCTTTTAGTTTGACTGACAGCGGCCACCTCACTGTGCCTTTGGACATCTTATCGCCTTAGGCTTTGTCATACACGTGTTCACTGTGTCTCAACGCCTTATATCCAGGGTATTGATTCACACAACATGGTCTACCTCAAAATACCAGTCAGCATTTATTAAACAAATATCAGATTACTGGATCCTACCCTATAGCTGCTAGGAGTGTGGGAGGTTTTATTTATTTCTCCCATTCTCCTATTCATGGTTTCCTGCTCCCCTCCCCCCTGTTTTAGCCAAGTGTGTGTTCGGCTGTTGGGGGCACCATCAAAATCCAAGCTGAATAGTTGATATATTCAACAAAATCACTGGATAGTGACTGACAGTGGAGGTCCTGACCATATGTCCCCTTCTCAATTCTGGTCACTTATTGCATTCTAGCTAACCCAGATTGGAGGCGGAAGCTTCCACCTTCTGATACTTGTGCACAGTATTTCTCCCATTGAGCTGACCACTTATTGTTTTTGATCACCTCTACTGATTTGTACTTGCTGTGAGTCAAAAGTTTTTGGGTTAATGTTCCACTCTGAATACAGAGCACAAAAATTTAGGCTGCCGCTCCCAATGCAGTATACATTGTTTGTGGGAGCTTGCTGCAAACTATTTGGTCACCACTTTTCCTACACCACAGCAGTGACGAAGCTGCAAAAAATGCTTTGAGATATCTTTACCTTTTGCAAGGTGTTTTATAAACACATACCTTTTTATGTTGTCTTGCAAGTTCCTGTGTTTGCTGTAATTAAGAAATTAATTTGCTACAGAGCTGAATGAACTACTTTTAAGCTTTCATTCCTCAGGAAGTGGGATGTAGGGGCCACATTGAACGCTGACTGTGTAAATGTCTTGTTTCCTCTTTGGGTAGATTGTGAAAAGTTACTGATTTGAATTCTCATCCTGTTAATGCATTTCAAATCAAATGTTTATGCCTGCCATTAAGGCAATGGGATTGTGCCTGTCTATCATGCCCGATGAGTCAGGCATTTGGAATGTAGTTGTTTTCTAGACAGTTTTTGTTTTGCATGTTTGAAGGATGTGAAGGTCTTGGAGCAATTCTGTGATACGGCTGTTGGATCTTGACGCTCTGGCATTGTGCAGCCTGTGGTGGTACCTAATTCACCAGGTGGGATTGGGGGCTGGTGCTCTAGGGGAATCTGACCAGTGTGTACTTACTATGGCGTGCTGGTAGCACATTGGTATATGCCATTTTGATGCTGTATCATTGTTGTTTCTGCTTTGTGTGTGTGTGGTAGGTGAAGAAATGTTTTAAACAAGACTGGAGTTTTCAAGTTTGGTGGGTAATAGTAGGGAGAGAACCAATTGTACAGTGTCATCTGACCATTGGCAGATATGCTGCAATGAGTGGACACATTTCTTCTCCTCCTCCTGGGATACTGCATGGGACTCTGAAGAGGGATTTCATTTTTGAGAATCTCAGAACTTTCACAAACCTGTTATATCTAGGAGCCCATTGCATGTGCCGATTGAGATGAAAAAACTGCTGTCGGGAAGTGTCAGTGTAGGCGAACAGACACAATTTCCCATCCAGTTGTCCAGTGTTGCATCATACACTGCTTGGTTATCAATCCAGAGAAATGGTATGTTAACTTGTCAGGGCGTGGCAGAGGAAGAGAATGTCCTTCAGACTCCTGTAAAATTTAAAAGTCCTTTGTCACCAGTTGTCATCTGGCATTATGGAGGTTGCTAACTTGGCCCACGGTACAATGTTGGGCCTGTGTTGTGGGCCATGACCCAGGAACACTTGGATTGCAGGCCTGTTCCAAACTTCTCCACTTTTGTCAAATCAGGTGAATTTGTTTGGGATGGTCTGCCAAATCCCAAAGCAGTTTGCACAGGCACTTTGACACAGAAGAAATCTGTGTCAAAGACTTCCTGATTTTATTTGGTGCACTCCAGTCTTGTTCTAGCAGTGTGCTGACTAAAGACTAAAACCTGAGTCCTAAGTGTACATCAGCCTGAAATGATAGAATGCTTATTGTCTGACTGACAGTCTCACTTGTTACACAAATTATACTTTATGCTAGCTAGCTACTTACCAGCTAATTTCCCCTGAAGTAAACTGATGTACTACTAGGCACAGAGGCATCCTTTGTTTACTTGTGTACAGTATACTAGCTGTGGTCAGCCAGCTCTGAGTTACCCCCCTGAATTGAAGAGATTCTCAGTCCCCTGTTAACATTGTTCAGCCAGGGCTTCCTGATTGTCCCAGGTTAACAACCCCAATCAAGGATCATGTAATCAACACGATTCACTTGGTTCAGGCGACTAAGTTCTCTCCACTCCTCTTGCCCGCCTTGGCTGGACTGTAGTCTGTCTCTTGTGTCTGGAGTGTCTCAGAGTTTCCTCCCCTGCCTGGCAGCGTATAGAGGCTGCATCCATCTCTGACTCCGAAGTTTCCTTGACGCTAGATGGAGGTGGAGAACCTGTGGCTTCCAACAGTCCTTCTGGCTGTTCGGAGGGGGCAGATGTGTTTCGCTCCCGCACAGTTTGCGAGGTAACAGCTTTCAAGTGATACATAAAGTTTGTTTAGGACTACTTTGCCTACCTGAATTTTTGTAAGTCATGGGACCTGACCTCATTAATCTTGGAGACAGTGAGGACTGCACATGCTGGAGATCAGAGTGCAGTGCTGGAAAGTCAATATTTCGAGCATTAGCCCTTCATCAGGAATAATTTCTGAAGGGTTATGCTTGAAACGTTGACTCTCACTCCTCAAATGCTGCCTGACTGGTGCTTTTCCAGCACCGCACTCTTTGACTTGCATTATTCTCATTTGCCTCATACCCACACAGGGCTGTTTTCATGGTTCCAGCACCAAACTTGGTTCACCCCGAATTAAATTGTTTCTCAGGCTTAGAGGAGGCATGTGGCCAGTATTAGCGTTCCTGATGTTGTTTCACAACCACCACCCACCCCCCTGCTCTAGGAATATCAGCTTTACTCTGGTGCAGAGTAGTCTTTCCATCAACAATTCTGCTGGAGCTATCCCTGTTGTTGTGTGAGGGTGGTCCTATAATTGAACAGGAACCAAGACAGTTTGGTATCAAGTGACACAATAGGCTGTTGCTTTAAGCCTGCTTTCAACGTTTGGGCGGCTCTTTCTGCTAGACTATTGGATGATGGATGGTGTGGAACTGCCCTTTTTGTGCCAAAAACTATTCGACTTCAGGAAATACTCAAATTCCCTGCTGGCAAATGATATCCCTTTGTCCATGCTCAATACTTCCGGGAGTCAGTGTATTGCCAATTATGCTTGCAGCTTCTCCATAGTTATCCCTGAGTTTGCTGAGTGGACCTTATGCACATCTAATCACTTTGGGCATTCATGATGACTGGGAACATTGAGCCCATGAAAGGACCAGTATAGCTAATCAAGTCAAAGGTTTACCCGGCCATTCTCATAAATGTGGGGCCACTGCTGGTGGCAATTTTTATCCTTTATTGACAATCTGGGCACTGCCCCACCAATGTACCTATGTTGGCATCCAACTCTGGCCACCAGACATGGCTTCTTGCTAGCATCTTCACCAGGGGTTTCCAAGATGGAGTTCAGCCAGTATCTGGCAGTGACCCTTTCACTTTGGATAACCACCCTTGCTCCCCAAAGTAATATGTCAACCTCTCTGGTGATCTGGTTTCACCAGATCCAGAAAACTTTTAATCTTGGTTGTGATGGCCCGCTACCTGCCCCATTACAACCAGCTATTTTAATTTTGTTCAGATTGGATCTTTGTGTCCACCGTCTGATATTGTCAGTGATGACTGGAAGAGTGTTCAGAAAGTTTAAAACTGGAATGGACTCTTCGAGTGATGACACCACCAGTGGAGTAACTGTCAGTGAGAGGCAGCTCAAGGCATCACTTGACTTCCTGGACTGTTCTAACTTTAGTTCTATGTGCTGAGAACAAGGGCCCAACGCTGAATTCTACCAGAAACTGTGGGTGGCACAGCTTTGTCTTCAGTAGCCCTAGCAGGGGTTTGTGATCTGTTACTGTAATAAATTCCTGCCTGTAAAGGTACTGTTAGAACTACTTCACAACAAAATGACTACCAAATCTACCTTCTCTGGGCATATTTACATTCAGCATCAGCTGAAGTCTGGGAAGCATATACTGTTGGGCCACTGGTGAGTCAATACCTCCCTAATATCGTACAGCACTACCTCTCGCTTCAGGTTGTAGTGGGCCTCAGATGGCAGCTGCTTCACTTCCCTGACTGCTACTACTTGGCTACGTGACCATTTCCAAGGCTGACCCTTTTTCAATAGCAGGTGTAAGGGTGCCAAGATGGAGGTCGGGTTACGTATGCATTTTCCATAATAATTCTAGGGTTCCTTTGGTTGCCCTCACTTTAACTTCCAACAAGTGTAACCTAGTTTTGTGACTGTAACCAAAGTAGGTCACTTGGGGTGCCTGGAACACACACTTTTCCCTTTTATTTTTAAGGCATACATCCACTTGGGAGAAATGCTTAAGCACTATGTCCAAGTTCTCTCTTCATTGCTCTTTCTGGTTGTTAGCACATCATCCAGGTAAATGGCAATTTGGGGTAGCCCTTAGAATGTTCTCTGTGGTCTGCTGGAAAAGGACGAAGCTGATGGTACCCCAAATGGCAGTCTAGTACAGAGGAACCTCGACTATCCCAAACGAGATGGGCAGACTCTATATATATTTCATTCGGTTAATTGGTCGCCTCTGGGGCTTGGAGTTTTCTGTGGTCTGCTCCCTGTTCAGGAGACTAAGCAAAAATTATACTGTGTGCGAGCAAGCATCTGCATCCCAAACCTGCCTGCCCTGACCCTGTCCACTCACATTCCACGCTCCCCCCCCCCCCCCCCCCCCCCAAAAAGAGTTAATAGTAAGGCCCGTGTGGAGTGCTCTTAAACAGTGAGCTAGGGGTTTGTGTACGCAGTTCCTTGAAAGTGGCATCACAGAATAGCAGGGTAATGAAGAACATGTTTAGTATGCTTGCTGTTATTGGTCAGAGCATTGAGTATAGGAGTTGGGATGTCATGTTGCAGCTATACAGGACATTGGTTAGGCCACTTTTGGAATACTGTATGCAAGTCTGGTCTACCTGCTATAGGAGGGCATAAGTTTAGCATGAGGGTGAAGATATAAAAGGGACCTGAGGGGTAACTTTTTCTGTCTCTTGGTGGTGTGTGTATGGAATAAGTTGCCAGAGGAAGTGGAGGAGGCTGGTATGATTACAACATTCTAAAAGACGTTTGATCAATATTGTAACGCCCCTTGCCTGAAGATTCTATACACTGGAATATTGAACTGTCAGTCCTTAGTCAACCATGTTTCTGTTATAGCAATGATACCATATTCCCATGTGTAATCATCTCCCTTATTCACAAGGCTCCTTGCATTACAATAAATGGCCACCAAGCCTTGCTCCCTTATGCCTTGACCTGACTATGTACACTCTACCTTCGATACTGACTTCGAGTTTTCTATATTTATGCATCACCCCTTGCTGTAACTGCCTGTCCTTCCTTGTTGCTGCAGGTTGTTTGATGTGTGTGCGACAATGAGAGCGGACAGAGAAACTAAAGTCACTTTGGTGTTTGAGCATGTCGACCAGGATCTGAAAACTTATTTGGAGAAAGCACCGTCACCTGGCCTACCCGCTGAAACGATCAAGGTAAAAAGCAAAACTGTCTGACTATTTGAGGCAGGCCTACTGTTTCTTTGACCCTTATTTCAGCCATGTACTAGAAAAGAGGGTGTGTCAGATGAGGCTATAGTGATGTTCGCTGACCCACCGATGGGACAGGTGACTTCTTTTTTAAAAAAAATACTGTTGAGAGTTCAGGGAGTGTACTTTGACGTCACTGCTGAATTGACTTGAAATGAAAAATGTCCAATTCTCCTTTTTGTTTTTTTAAAAAAAAGTAGTAACTGAAATATGAACAGAAATATTGGACATGCATAGCAAATCAGTCAACATCTGGTGAGTGGAGTGTGTGGTGTTCGAAAAGCGCAGCAGGTCAGGCAGCATCCTGAAGGGCTTATGCCCGAAACATCTATTCTCCTGCTCCTCAAACGCTGCCTGACCTGCTGTGCTTCTCCAGCACTGCACTCCATTCTGATCTCCAGTATCTGCAGTCTTCACTTTCTCCTAGGATCTGTGGTAAGTAAAGATTAGTTCTTGTTCCAACGATGCCTGTATTTTATAATTCTTTATCCTCATGTTCTTATTGTTCCATACCCTCTCCCCTCCCATTGTCTGTAATTTCTTCCACATCCCTTTTGACATCCCTGCGCTCCTCCATTCTGGCCACTTCCCATGTTTCAATCACTCCCCCACCAGTGGCTGTGCCTTCAACTATCTGGGCATGCTCTTGTTCCCTCCCTTTTAAAGGCTCCTTAAAACTAACCTCTCTGACTGCATTTTGGCTGCCTGTCCCTAATGTCTCCTACTGCTTCGTAATTTCACACAACACCAGGTTATAGTCCAACTGGTTTAATTGGAAGCACGCTCGCTTATGGAAAGCCGCTCCTTCATCAGGTGGCACAACCACCTGATGGAGTGGTGTTCCGAAAGCTAGTGTGCTTCCAATTAAACCTGTTGGACTATAGCCTGGTGTTGTGATTTTTAACTTTTGTACACTCCAGTCCAACACCGGCATCTCCAAATCTTGCTTAGTAATTGCTCCAGTAAAGTACCTGAAGGTCTTGTATAGCACCTTTTGACATGATATAAAAGTACAAGTAGTTGTGGTGTTTTTGGTCACTGACCTGATTTTCTTTTTATCTTAACATTCCCTAACAAGCTCTGGTAGGTTGCAGAGAAATGAGCAGTGTGAATCATTGTGTCTCTACACAAATTTGAGCATTGAATTCTGGTACATGGGCAGTTTGGGAGAAAAGTTCTAGTATTCTAATCCTATTTCTCAGTGAAAATCCCAAACCACCAAATTGGGTGACCAAGAAAAGATTTGTTTTCATCATAGAACAGAGTTAAAACACCCATCAGTAACTCAGTCAGCAGAGTGTTTAATAACCTGGTTGGGGGAAGGAGGTTGTACTTGGCCCTTTCATACAAAGTCTCCTCATGGATTTTTTTGTTCTTTGTTTGTGGACAGGATCTGATGAATCAGTTGCTGAATGGTTTGGCATTCCTTCATTCTCAGAGTGTGGTGCACCGGGACCTTAAGCCAGAGAACATCCTGGTGACCAGCCGGGGACAGGTGAAGCTGGCTGACTTTGGCTTGGCTCGTATCTACAGCTGCCAGATGGCCCTCACTCCAGTGGTAAGCACAGTTGAGGGCTGTAGGCCTTGTAAAGAGGTGAGTGGACACTGAGGTGTTCAGATCAAGAAAGCCACCAGTTCAATTGCTCCCACTGGGCTAGGTGAGCTGGTCTTGGTGATAATGGTTTGCTGTATGTGGCAACTTATTGGTGTAAGGTACTGTTCAGGCATCCCTTGTCCATGGAGCCAGAGCCTGGCATGAATTCTAAGTACAGGAGGAGGCTGCTGAGCCCCCCTAGCTTGTTCTGTGATTCAGTCTGATCATAACTGCGTACCCCATTTAGGATTCAGTTGAATAGCTCCTTTGAAGGACACTGGCACAATGAGCAGACTGGCTCCCTTCAGTGCTAAATCATTCTGATTCAAAATTCACAATTTATCCAAATTCTATTCATATCCTTACTTAATTTTGAAATATCAATTTCCATCTTTTAAAATCTTCAATTCATCCCCAGCTTCTACCAATCTTTTTGAGGAGAGGGTTGGGGAGCAAAAATTGAGAATGCATTGAATTGAGAATCCTGAAAGATCCCATAAGTTTAAGTTACTTTATAATTGATTGTAATCTGATGTATTTAACTCTTCAGGTGGTGACCCTGTGGTACCGTGCCCCAGAGGTACTATTGCAGGCAACATACGCTACTCCTGTTGACATGTGGAGTACAGGCTGTATCTTTGCTGAGATGTTTCGACGAAGGTCAGTACTAAAAACCAAACCATTCATTCCAAAGATAGGGCCAATGGCTACAGCACAGACTATTATATGTTGTCCATCAGAACACTACAGATTAATTTTTTTTTGGTTTATTGACTTAGTATGAAATGGCGATTTTTAACTGTCCTGGTGCTGCAATATGGTGTTCAGTTTGGAATAGTTGGTTCAAGATTGCAAGGATTTATCACTGTATGGATTTTTTAAAAAAATGGTATTCTATCTAACTTCTGGAATCAGCACATCTGGTTTGTAATTTACACTCAATGTGTCCTGAGTTGTTTGGTATCTCTCACCAGTAGTACTGGATTGTTTTGCCACCAGAGACCCTAGTGTATTGCAGCCTTGGCAAACAGGAATGTTGTATCGGGAGCATTATTAGAGGGCCATGGAACTCTATATTCTGATTCAGCTTTCAGAATTTAGACCATGTCTCTCTCCCTCTTGTCCCTCTCCAAATTCTCATCACCCAGTTTTTATACCAATCAGATGAGGCCAGGATTGATTTCTTGCTCTGATTTGTTAATGTCAAAGAGGGCATTATTCCCCTTGCATGTTCAGTGTCCCTTTGGTGGGAATGGAGAGAAATTGGTCAGCTTCTTAGATTGTTGCTAAACAGTGACACCTCCTGGAGACCATATGTTGGTGGTAGCCCTTCAATAGCTAGCTAGCCAGCCAGCACTTTGTGTATGATGATTGGTGATTGTCTTGGGCGGCTGTGGACTTCCTTCCTTAGGAAGGGAGCAAGTGACTGGGAGAGAATTGGAGGTGTGTGTAACAGGATAGGAGATTCACATTTAAAGCCAGGTTGAATTCCATACTGTACTTTTAGTCTGTATCTCAATCAAGCAACTGTCTTGCCTCTTACTGGAAGACTCCAAATCACATGTACTGGAGGGTTGCAATTTTCTGAGGATGTTTGTGTTTTGTTTGAAGCTTGCAGGAAACTTTTGGAAGTGAGGTAAGTGCTGTAACTTTTCATTTTAAGCATTGTTTTTGAACATGTTGCTTGGTGTTGAACTAAGGAAACTAACAATTAATCCACCTGTGCTGCACACATGGAACAATGAATGTCAAATTGGTGCAATCAATCCTTTTTTTTTCCCTTTCTAGCCTCGCTAGAAAGGAGCCACACTCCACTTCAAACCCAGTATGATTCCAGTGTGCTAATTGCAGCATCTGTTTTTAGTGGGGGGTGGAGGAGGAGTCTGATTGATTAATTCTGCTACCACCCAGAAATACTCCGAGCTCTTATAGAGAAGAGCATAGTTCGAATATATGTACTACATTTGGTTCTTGGGGGCAGATCCACAGATGTGACTTGGGTTCAGGTGTAAGCATGTCTTCTGCTCCTGTATGATCTGTCTTGTAATTTTGGTTTTGATGGCTTTGATTGAATTTTAAGACTTTGTTTGAAAAAAGCAGTTCTGAGGAAGGGTCACTGAATTCAAAATATTAACTCTGATTTTTCTGCACAGATGCTGCCAGATCTGCAGAGATTTTTCCCTCCATTTCTGTTCTTGTTTAAAACTTTGTAGTTCTATTGCATTTGGGTTTTGGATTGATGTCACCCATTACTTCAATGCAGTCTTGGAATACATAGTCTGTAACTTGGGAGAAATTTGGTGTGTTGTTGATTTAAAATTTTTAGTCACCGAGCTCATGCCCAAGCTTATCTCAAGGTAATGCTTTGATCCTGTCTGTTGCTAGTTAATGAAGGAACCCGGTTTTTCAAAATTGTAAAATTTATCTGGAAATTCAAAGAACTCCCAATAATGAGAATTAAAAGTATTTGGCAGCTGTAGTTGTAGTTGAATTTGAAAAAGAACTATTGTAGGAGGAGTGTAACACTGTCAGACATGCTGGGTGGCCTTTCTGACTCATGATGGTATGTCTGCAGGAGCCACAGACAGACAGACAGACCTGCCTTAGGCTTTGCCATGACTGACATTGAAGGGTGGTCTTCAGTTTGTGCTGGTTTTGAAACTAATGCTGCATATGTTGAGCCTTATTGTGTAGAAGCCAAGACTCTCTGTTGAAACCTGCGTCATTTACTGAATTCTAGTGTATTTCCCTTTAACAAGGGCAGCAACTGTTGTCCCTACTTAATCTCTGAAATGAGGCCAAGTTGCTTTTTTTTTGTTAATGGGGCTGCATAACTGTAGTGCTTTTTTTTAAAAAGTCTTTTACATTTAGAAAGCTACTGTTTCTGTCAATTGAATCGACTAATACTTTTTTTTATAATTAGTTCAATTTATTAAAGTTGTCTGACTGCATGCTGTCTAGCTTTTTGTAAATTGTTTACTGTAGCATGTGTTTGCTTGGTGTTCAGGCTCCTTTTTTTGCTCTGCCTCAACACTACCATAATTGAAACCTCCAAGAGAAACGTTTACTGCACTGGCATGAGATACTTTGTTTTCCTCCCCAACCTGTAAGTTTCTCTTTGCCCTAATTTAATGAGGTGTGCATGTTGCTGGTAAGCCCAGCATGCTTTGCCCTCTAAGATGGTAGTGAGCCACCACCTTGAACTGCAGACTGTGGTATAGGTACACCTGTGCTGTTGAAAAGGGAGTATTGAAAGAGCCGTAGTAAATTCTGTGGTGCACCTTGTACAACTATAAGCATCAACCAGAACCATCCGCTTTTTCCATTTGTTTGTGGTCCTAGGGACCCAGCAGAGTGGAGTGTTGCATGGGTTTCAAAAGTCAGTTTCCCCTATTACCCTGATGTCCTCCACTTTGAATTCTAGTGATGACCCTCAATAAAGATATGGGTCAGTGAGACAATTCTGAGTTAGAAAGTTGTGGGTTTGCATCTTGCTCCAGGGACTCGTTCACACAAATCTCCAGACTGACACCCCAATGCCTGATCAGGGAATGTTGCCTTTTGGGTGTGATATTAAGTCGGGCTTCATCAGCTCCCTCTATTGAATAAAAAGCACTTTTGAAGAGCCAGGGGAGTTATCCCCACTATCTCAACCAATCTATTAATTTAAAGATGTTTTTGCAACATAAAGCACTTATCAGGTTGTGTTTTTTTTGGTGGAGCTTGCTGTGTGCATATTGGCTGTATTTGCTGCTTTGCTGCATTGCAACAATTACAAGACCTCAAAAGTACTGTAGTACTTTTGCTGAAAAGTGCTTTGGGGCACTTGTGAAAGGTGCTAAATAAATGCTAGTGTTTTTCCTCTAACTCCTCCTCCTAAAGATGGTTCATTACTTGTAGGCTTCATACTGCGAGTGGAGATATGCTGAACCATTTAGGCTTGTACTGTTCAAATGAAGTGTAACTGACAAACTGTCTTTTTACAGGCCTCTGTTTTGTGGGAAATCGGAACTTGACCAACTAGGAAAGATTATTGAGTAAGTGTATTTGATGTGTACGGGCTGGGGGGGGTCTTCCAATTTCCAGTGGGTGGACTGAGAGATGGGGCCCTAAACCAGGCTGAGGTTCACTGGAAGGTGGGTACAGGTGGAGGGAGGTTGGTGGGGGGTGGTTCATAGTGCAACCTGGGGAAGTGCTTTGGGGAGGATAGCAGGAGATTCTGGCTGAATAGAGTATGGTGGTACTGACTTATTATTATTATTGCATGCGCAAAATTGGCTGTCGCATTTCCTATATTGCAATAAAGACGAGAATTCAAAAATGCTTGTAAAGTTCTTTGAAAAGTCTTGAGATTGTGAAAGGCGCTATATAAATGCAAGTTTTTTTAAAATATCTTGGCTGATTTACATTTGGCCCTTTGCACCTCATTGATTGCTGGCTCCATTTGTTGAAAAATAACTGACTGTTGGCATCTAGGAAAGTTGGTGCATTGCATTGGCTAAAGGCGCAAATCTTAAAATAAAATTGAATTTTCAGGTTGTTCCTGGTTTTAGCTCGGCTATAGTACACTGGTAATTGAGAATGGGAACTTCTCTGCTTTCAGCATGACTGGGCTCCCGGCAGAGGAAGATTGGCCAGAAGATGTGACGCTTCCACGAAGCGCATTCCCCAACCATCCTCCGCAATTGGTCAAGTCCTATGTACCTGAAATCGATGATTTGGGAGCAGAGCTGCTATTGGTGAGAAGGACTCTTGGGCAGAAAATCCACAAACTCTCAATTTGAGAATGAAATTTCTGGATTTGAAGCATAGGAATCCAGAGGACAGCTCATTTTGTCACCTTTTGGCTGAGTATTCATTCCAGCCTCAATGTAGCTGGAATCTGTGTCCCAGGAAAGCAGTTCATGGGAGGGTAGACCCTGTTGACCTGAGCTTTACAATCAAATGGACCTTAAGGTGGCTTTGAGAATTAAATATTTTTGAGAGTTTGTGGTATCTGCCAGTCAGTGTGGATGAGGGTGGAGGGGATATTGACAACCAAGCTCCCCTCATTCCTATTTTTGACATGAGACTGATTACCTTTCCACTCCCTGGGTACTGTACAGCATCTATTTGCTAAGATTTGCTTGAGCAGCAGTGGAGTGTGTGCGTGTGTAACAACTCTACTCTGCTCAGTTAGTGCAGCAATACTTGATTCCTTTGCCAGTCTGTTTTTTTTTTAACCTGTCTCTTAAACCACTGCATCTTTGACTACTTAAATATCCTCTCCTGTTTAGAGGAGAAGCAGTTGGTATAAGGATCACTAATTATGTTGTACAGTAATAACTCTGGATATCTGAAGTATGTCATAGAATATCTCCAGATAATTTTACGATAAATACAAATGAGGAAATAGGTTTGATCCATCTTAATTTGTTTCTTTGTCCAATTTGAACCTGTACATATTCCTTTTCCACTGACCTATTGTCAGTGTTTACTTATCTGCTGTTTTGCCTTCTCTGCTGCATTTGGTATACACCTTTTTTTGATGTTTGTCATTAACATCTGCAAACAAAAACAAGTTTCTGCAGTCATTCCTCGCAAATCAATCTCTTGGTGCAAAAGATCAACGTTGTACTTCTCCTGAACTGCAGCTAGGGCGTGAATGTTGCCTGTTTATTCTGGTAATTCTTGGTTGCTGCCTGACCAGACCACTCGACAGTTGGAGCATAGCTTCTTCCAATTTATGCTTTGTTCTTTGGCTAGTTTTCTTCTGTATTTGATTGGCTTTGTTGCTTGCAGCTCACCAGTTGCTGGACATACTGAGTTTTTCAGAGGCAGCTAAGAGAGGCAATGAATGGTTATCCTTTTATCGAGCTTTCTGTTCTGGTTGTTTTTTTTTCATGCAGAATGTCCCCAGTGAGGGACAGACTGTGCTGGAAAGACAGCAAGTCAGCTAGCAGTGAAGAGAAAAGGTGGGGCTACATCTTAGATTTTTGCGCATAAAAAAGCAAGTGAGCACCTTTTAAACGTGACCACAAAGCTGTTGTGTTGTCACTTTTTTTAAAATGCAGCTGATTTATGATTGCCCTTCGGGAAGGGCAATCTTCCATCCTTCCCTGGTCTGGGCCAATAGTCATACAGCACGGAAACGGACCAGTCAATCCGACCAGTCTGTGTCGACCATAATCTCAAATAAACTAGTCCCACCTGCCTACTCCTGGTCTGTATCCCTCAACCTTCCTTCCTCCTTGTACTTATCAAAATGTCTTTTAAATGTTGTAGTTGTACCCAAATCTGCCACTTCCTCTAAGTTATTCCACCCATGAACAACCTTCTGCTCTGGAAGAGAAAATATTGTTCCTCGTGTCGTCTTCTAAATCTGTCCTCTCCACTTTAAAAATGTGTCCTCTAGTCTTGAAATCCCCCATCCTGGGGAAAAGACACCTACCCTTATCTGTACCCCTCATTACCTTCTAACCTTTTCAGGTCACTTTTCCACCTTCTATGTTCCAATGGAAAAAAAAGTCCCAGCCTATCCAGCCTTTCTTTATAACTCAAACCTCCATACCTGGCAACATCCTGGTAAATCTCTTCTGAACCCTCTCCAGCTTAATATGCTGCTTATTATAGGGCAACCAGAACACAGTATTCCAGAAAGGGTCTCACCAATGTCTTGTACAACTATGATGTGGAGGTGCTGGTGTTGGACTGGGATGGACAAGGTCAAAAATTATATGACACCAGGTTCTAGTCTAACAGGTTTATTTGAAAACATTAGCTTTTGGAATCTGATGAAGGAGCAGCGCTCTGAAAGAGAGTGTTTTCAAATAACCCTCTTGCAACCTGATGTTGAGAATTTTTGACCTTGTACAACCTCAACATGCTGTCCCAACGTTTGTACTCAAAGGACTAAACAATGAAGGCAAGCGTACCAAATACCTTTTTTAACCATGTGATGCAAATATAAGACCATAAGACCATAAGACATAGGAGTGGAAGTAAGGCCATTCGGCCCATCGAGTCCACTCCGCCATTCAATCATGGCTGATGCGCATTTCAGCTCCACTTGCCAGCGTTCTCCCCGTAGCCCTTAATTCCTCTAGACAACAAGAACCTATCAATCTCGGCCTTGAAGACATTTAGCGTCCCGGCTTCCACTGCACTCCGTGGCAATGAATTCCACAGGCCCACCACTCTCTGGCTGAAGAAATGTCTCCGCATTTCCGTTCTGAAATGACCCCCTCTAATTCTAAGGCTGTGTCCACGGGTCCTAGTCTCCTCGCCTAACAGAAACAATTTTCTAGCATCCACCTTTTCAAAGCCATGTATTATTTTGTACGTCTCTATTAGATCTCCCCTTAATCTTCTAAACTCCAACGAATACAATCCCAGTATCCTCAGCCGTTCCTCATATGCTAGACCTGTCATTCCAGGGATCATCCGTGTGAATCTCCGCTGGACACGTTCCAGTGCCAGTATGTCCTTCCTGAGGTGTGGGGACCAAAACTGGACACAGTACTCCAAATGGGGCCTAACCAGAGCTTTATAAAGTCTTAGTAGTACATCTCTGCTTTTATATTCCAACCCTCTTGAGATAAGAGACAACATTGCATTCGCTTTCTTAATCACAGACTCAACCTGCATGTTTACCTTTAGAGAATCCTCGACTAGCACTCCCAGATCCCTTTGTGCTTTGGCTTTATTAAGTTTCTCACCATTTAGAAAGTAGTCCATTCCTATATTCTTTTTGCCAAAGTGCAAGACCTCGCACTTGCTCACGTTAAATTCCATCAGCCATTTCCTGGACCACTCTCCCAACCTGTCTAGATCCTTCTGTAGCCTCCCCACTTCCTCAGTACTACCTGCCTGTCTACCTAACTTTGTATCATCGGCAAACTTCGCTAGAATGCCCCCGGTTCCCTCATCCAAATCATTAATATATAATGCGAACAGCTGTGGCCCCAGCACCGAACCCTGCGGGACACCACTCGTCACCGGCTGCCATTCTGAAAAAGAACCTTTTATCCCAACTCTCTGCCTTCTGTTAGATAGCCAATCCTCAATCCATCCCAGCAGCTCACCTCGAACACCATGGGCCCTCACCTTGCTCAGCAGTCTCCCGTGTGGCACCTTATCAAAGGCCTTTTGAAAGTCCAGATAGACCACATCCACTGGGTTCCCCTGGTCTAACCTACTTGTTACCTAACTGGCCTTGATGTGAGTCATGCAAACTACCTCATTTGTATAAGGGCAACCGATCCTGAGCAATAAATGCCAGACTTGCTAGTGGTACTGCTACCCAGAGGATGAATTAATTTAGATGTACAACATGGAAATAGACCACTCGATCCAATTTGTCCATGCCGACCAGATATCCTAAATTAATCTAGTCCCATTTGCCAGCGTTTGGCCCATATCTCTCCAAACTCTTCCTATTCATGTAGCCATCCAGATGCCTTTTTAAAATGCTGTAATTGTATCAGCCTCTATCACTTCCTCTGGCAGCTCATTCCATACATGCACCAAACTCTGAAAAAGCTGCTCTTTGCATCCCTTTTATATCTTTCCCCTCTCATCTTAAGCCTATGCCCTCTGGTTCTGGACTTCCCTACTCTGGGGGAGAAAAAGACCTTCGTTACTCACCCTATCCATGCCCATTGTCTTTTTAGAAACCTCCAATCCAGGGAAAACAGCCCCAGCCTGTTCAGCCTCTCCCTATAGCTCAAATCCTCCAACCCTGGCAACATCCTTGTAAATCTTTTTTTGAACCCTTTCAGGTTTCACAGCATCCTTTCAATAGGAAGGAGACCAGAACTACATGCGATAGTCCAAAAGTGGCCTAACCAACATCCTGTACAGCCTCAACATATCCTCCCAATTTCTGTACTCCATGCTCTGACCAATAAAGGAAAGCATACAAAACTCTGCCTTCTCTATCCTATCTACCTGCAACTCTACCTTCAAGGAGCTATGAGCCTGCACTCCAAGATCTCTTTGTTCAGCAACCACTCCCCAGGACCTTGCCATTTAAGTGTATAAGTCCTGCTAAGATTTGCATTCCCAAAATGCAGCACCTCACATTTACCTAAATTTAAACTCTATCTGCCACTCCTTGGCCCATCTGATCAAGATCCATTGTACTCTGAGGTAACTTCCTTCACTGTCCAGCACATCTCCAATTTTGGTGTCAGCTGTGAACTTACTAACCATATCTCTGATATTCACATCTAAATCCGTTCTACAAATGAGGAAAAAGCAGTGGACCCAGCACCAATTCTTGCAGCATATTGCTGGTCACAGGCCACCAGTCTGAAAAAGTCTTCTACACAACCTCTTGTCTCCTACCTTCCAGCCAATGTTGTATCAAAATAGCTAGCGCTCTCTCTGAATTCTGTGATATAACCAGTGTACTATGTGGAACCTTGTCAAACGCTTTGCTGAAGTCCATATAGACAATGTCCGCTGCTCTGTTGTCTTCAATCTTTGTCACTATTTCAAAAAAAACTCAAAACAAGTGAGACACCATGTCCCATGCACAAAGCCATTTTGATTGTCCTTCATCAGTCCTTACCTTTCCAAATGCACGTAAATCCTGTCCCTCAGGATTCCCTCAAACAAAGTGCCCACCACCGATGTCAGGCTCACCAGTCTATAATTCCCTGACTTTTTCTTGCCACCTTTTCATAAATAATGGCACCACGCTAGCCAACCTCCAGTCTTCTGGCACCTCGCCTGTGGCTGTTAATCCAAATATTTCAGCAAGGGACTCAGCAATCACTTCCCTAGCTTCCCACAAAGTTCTAGGATGTACCAGATCAGGTCTTGGATTTATCGCTTTAAGACCTCCAGCAGCATGACCTCGGTAATATGGACACACTCTTCACAATATCATTAGAGAACTTGGGAAAGTAAATAAATAGTTTCCAAATCCTCCTTCACAGTAAATAGTGCTGCGAAGTACTCGTTTAGTATGCTCCCCAATATCTCCTGCGCTTTCATACAATCGGCCTTATTGATCTTTTAAGGGGCCCTATTCTCTCCCTAGTTACTCTTCTGTCCTTTAATATATTTGTAGAATCACTTTAGATTCTCATTAACCTTATTTGTCAAAGCTATCTAATGTCCTGTTTTTGGCCTCCTGATTTCCCTCTTGAGTATACTCCTCCTGCCTTATACTTGAGGGATTCGTTTGATCCCAGCTGTCTACATCTGCCAGTTGCCTCCTTTTTGTTGACCAACGCCTCAGTTTCTCTAGTTGCCCAGCATTCCCTACACCTTACCAGCCTTGCCCTTCACCCTAACAGGAACATACTGCTTCTGGACTCTTGTTATCTTATTTTTGAAAGTATTCCACTTTCCAACACTCCCCTTTTTTTTTAAAACCTGTGAACAGCTTCTCCTAGTCAATTTTTGAAAGTTCTTGCCTGATACTGTCTGATCTAGGATCCTTTTTTCATTACTATTTTAAAACTAATAGAATTATGATCACTGGCTCCACTACTGACCTCAGTCACTTGCCCTGCCTTATTTACCAAGCAAAAGTCAAGTTTTGCTCCTTAGCTGTTAGGTACAGCCATATACTGAGTAAGAAACTTTCCTTGCACACACTTAAAAAATTCCCTCCCTCCAATCCCTTGACACCATGGCAGTCCCAGTCTGTTTGGAAAGCTAAAATCCCCTACCATTACAGCTTTATTATTCTTACAGATATGAGATATTTACAAATTTTGCTTCTCTATTTCCTGCTGACTATTTGGGGGGTCTACAGTACAATCCCAATAAGGTGATCATCTCTGTTATTTCTCAGTTCCACCTAAATAATTTCACTGGATGTATCCTCCAAGTACAGCTGTAATATTACCCCTAATTGAAAATGCCACTCCCCTCCCCTCTTGTCCCCCTTTCTATTACATCTATACCCTGGAACATTTAAGCTGCCAGTCTTGCCCTTCCCTGAGCCAAGTCTCTGATATCCCAGACCCATGTTGCCAACAATGCCCTGAGTTCATCTGCCTTACCTGGCAGGCCTCTCACAACGAAATAAAGTTTAATTTATCAGTTCTACCTCATTTTTCTCCCTTGTTCTTGTTTGCCTTGACTATTTGATTTGTTCCATTTCTCAGCTGTAGCAGTCTCAGACTTATTGCCTTTCTCACTAACTCTTTGGGTTCTGCCCCCTTAAAAAAAAAACTAGTTTAAAGCTTCCTGAGTAGTGCTAGCAAATCTCTCTCCACCAGAATATTGGTCTCATTCCAATTTAGGTGCAACCTCTGTCCCATTTCTACAGTTTACTTATATCCTAGAAGAAATTCCAATGACTCAAAAATGCTCGACCCTGGCACCTGGGAAGCAACACACCATTCTGATGTCTCATTGGTTGCAGAAATGTCTCTGTGCTCTTAACTAGAGTTCCTGATCACCGTTGATCGCTTAGAACCTGACATAACCCCTCACTACAGTAGAAAGTCTCTACAGTTACCCGGCTGTCAGTGCTACATCCGTCACACCTGAGAGTCCATTACACCCTCAGTTTTCCAAAACCGCATACTCGTTTAAGATGGGGATAGCCACAGGAGACTTCTACACCTACCTGCCTATCCTTCCTTTCCTAGAGGTAACCTATCTACCTGACTTTATCTGTAGTTTTTCTACCTTCCTGAAACTGCCATTCATCCCACCTCCTGGTTCCTGTAAATTCCTCATTGCCTCTACCTGCTACTCCAACCAAACCATGCAATCTGATTAGGATTTGCAATCAAATGCATTTCCTACAGACATAATGATCAAGAACATTGAAATTCTCCCTAATCTCTCTCATTCAACAGGAAGAGCACATCACTCCATTAAAGGCCATCTCTGCACCATGACAATCTACAGACCTAGTCTTGTTGCTCTAAAAACACTGTTGTAAGATAACTTAATACTTTTGATTAGATTTTTAAAATGTAAAACATGAGACCGATCACAGTAAAGCATTTAAAAAATGCCCTCCCCTACTCACTTAAAATTTATTTATTTTTATTGTAAATCGTGAGTCTTGTAAATATTTAGTTTGAAAAAATGACTTTGTACTGTTGAATCAAATTTCATGTGACAAATCATCAGTGAGATTAGTACTGTGAATATTCGGGAGCTTGCTGATAGAACGTTGATGTTTTGCTTTCTTTTCAGGAGCTATTGGCATTCAGCCCTCATAAAAGAATCTCCGCTTTTGACGCCCTGCGACATCCTTATTTTCAAGGCCAAAGTCCTGAAGTTTAAGATCGATTAGTGAGCTGAGGATAAGAAACTGCCTGTGCCTTTGTCTGCAAATCATCACTTGGGTGCTACTGTTACAACTGTCCTCCAGACTTGCACTCAGGATAGGGAGGGAGGAGGGGTGTTTCACAGAAAACTGAGCATTAACCAACTGAGGGCTTGTCATAGTCTGCAAAATGTTTTTCCTTCTCATGTTGATTTGTAAAACCCTACTCCTTTTGGCAAAGTGTGTGCAGCCTGAAATGTATAATTGAGTGGCTCTTTTGGGGCATCTCTTCTTTCCCTGCCCCCCCCCCCCCCCCCCCAATGCAGCCCTCAGTTGGTTAAAATGACATATCTTTGCTCTATGCATGGCATCATTTTCTTGATGTACACTAGTTTGCCTGTCCATTTACATGGAAGTCCAGCTGGCACTGAACATGTTTCATGCCATTTGAGGAGGTCGTTATGCTGTCTATCAGCTTCTTTCTTCTCTCCACCCCCTCCAACCCCCCACTCCTCTAATGGTTTTGTTTAAAAGCATGGTTAGACAATAGTACTGTTTCAACCAACTCCATTTCTATGTTGGCAGGAATGAAAGACCTTCCTCTGAGGTTATTATTAAAATGATTGCAGGTTGCTCCGCATTGCCCAGCAATAATTCTTCTCTTCCTCCCTTGCTCTGTTCTGCATGGTCCTCCCCACCCGCCAAAAACAAATGACCAATGCATTAAACTTTCTCAAAGGAGCCATGTCCCATGAATCCTGAAATCCTATTTGAACTTTGGTTATGAAGTGCTTTACAGCATCCAATGAAGTATTTTTGAACTGCAGTTTTTTAAAAAAATTGAAGTGTATGAAACACAAGCCAATTTGGCACGGCAAGCTCCCGCAGATAGTGATGTGATAAATGACGAGATCATCTGTTCTTGGACGGTGATTGGGAATGAATGTTGGCCCCAGGACACCAGGGTGAACTCCCCTTGCTCCTCTTCTGATTGTGCCCTGGCATCCCTGAGAGGGCAGACTCCTTCCGTTAAAGCCTCTTTTGGAAGCTGCAATCTCTGGGACAACATTCCCTCGGTGGAGTGTTAGCCTAGATTTTGTACTCTCATCTGAGTGGGGCTTGAATTTGCTACCTTTGACTTCCAGACAGGGATGCTACCACACAATGGCCTGCAGTTATGGACATGCGGCCAGTGGAAAGATGTATATGGTAAATCCAGTGTATCCTTGTGTTATATTTGTTGTTTTGGCTGATCCACCTCCATGTAGCTTGGCTTGAAAACTTGGGGAAAACCTGCAGGTTTGCAGCTCTGTTTGCTGTCTAACCCTTTCACACTAAGGAGCAAAGAGGTATGTTTACCAAGCATAATTAAAGGTGGTTATTGCTACTGGAAATAATTGATTATGACTAGTTGATCACTTGTCATTTGGCAGCACGGAAGTTTAGTATTGCTGGGAAGAAGTATTCATTGTCAAATTTCTTTATCTTGCACGCATCAGAACAATTTGCAAGAATACCAATTGGAGTGAAAACCTGAAATTCATACAGCACAGTGTTTACACATGCCTACTTCAATGCATCAAAATAGTTGACACCATTCTCTTGTTTGATCAACATATTATCCTGCGAAACAGTCAACCTGACTTTGTTTAAATTTTAAAGTTTGATAGTTAAATGCAAGTCTTCGTTAACTGGCACGTGCTCCATGATACTGTCTGTACCAATTGGAGTCCACTTGTCAACCAATCAGCATTCTTCTCTCCTACAGTATAAATGTTGTTTCCATTTGCTTTGGTATTTCAAGGATATTGTCCTGATGAATGCAAAATGAAAAGCTTTGGCAAGATGTGTATTTTTCAACCATACTCATTTATTTCTTCCTTGCCTATCAACTGGTCAGTTTCCCCATGATTATAGGACTGTGCAATATGGTTTTGAAATTCTTACACACTAAAACCACCTTGCCAAATCTCTGCCTTTTACTGGTGCATGGGAGCGGTGCTTATCAGTTGCTTTTGGGCCACATTAAAGGATCCTGTTTGTAGTACTCAATGCCTGACTGTTCCAATTTATAGGCACTAACAGTCTGAATAAAAACTTTGTCCGAACGTTGAAAGCCAATCCGTGGTTTACTCAATGGAAGTTTTGCACAATATTGTATAGTCACCTAATCACAGAAGTAAAAGTCCAGCTGAAGGACAGCAGCACTTCAGTGAAGTAGATTCTAGCCTTTGTAAAGATCCTTTCAGAACTATGGCATAGTATTATAATTGTTATGGCACAGAGGAGGAAATTCAGCTGATTATGTGTGCATTGACTGACTGCTATTCTACGCTTTTTTTTTTCTGCCTCCTAACTCTGGATGTGGTTTCTATTTAATTCATATGATGTTCTTTTTGCCTCAATTCAACATGCCTCATGCACACTTCCAGGCAATGCTTTCTTAATCCATTTGAGTGGCAACAGTTTCTTCATATCTGCTCTGTCCTAGCATCCTCACTTTTATTAAAAACAAAACTTATCCGATCTCCCGTTGGTCTTTTCTCCGTGAAAAAACCTCTGAATTTCTCCAATCTATCATTGTTAAAACTGAGGTGTCTCATTCCTGGAACCATTCTTGTAAACTGCTTCTGCACACTTTCTGATGTGCTCACTTCCTTTCTGAGGTGTGGTGGCCAGAACTGTACTGGTAGTCCAGCTGAAGTCTGTCTAATGTCTCCTACAGATTTAGCATAGCCTCCTATATTCTGCCTCTGTTAATAAATCCTAGAATACTGTAGACTTGAACTGCTTCTTCCACCTGTCTCGCTACCCTTTAGTGACTTCTGTACTATACACCCAAGTCTGCCTACTCCTGCACACCCTTTTGCCTTTTTATTGTTTTATTCTATCACTCACTATATGTTCTTATTCCCAAAAATGTATCACCTCGTGTTTCTCTGCAATGAGCTTCACCTGCCACCTACCTACCTATTTCACCAACTTGTCAGTGTCCTTTTTCTAATTTTAGTCTGGCCTCCTACATTTAAATGCTTCCATGTTTTGTATTATCTGCACATTGAGATTTAGACCTCTATATAATATCAGGAAAAGGGTCCCAAAACCAACCAGTATGAAATAATACTACAAACCTTCCTTGAGCCTGAAAACTAGGCATTAACTATCTTGTTCCCTATCCCTCAGTCCATCCTGTATCCATGTTCACCTTGTCCCTTTTATTCCATGAGAGAACCTTTCTCAAGTCTGTGGTGCTGTACTGAACACCTACGTAAATAACATCAACAGCATTACCCTCTCTAAAATAGTCCAGGTTAGTTGGACACCATTTTCACTTAAATCTCTGCTGGCTTTTCCCAATTAACCCAATTTCTTTCATGTATGTCTCATTTTCATCATAAATAATTGCTTGAACAAATTTTCTCAGTACTTAATCTGGGCTTATTCATAGAACCTTTTTTTAGAAGCAATATCCAATGTTGCAATTCTCCAGTCCTCCAGCAATGCCTGATCAGAGAACTCTGTACTCCACTTTCCTGCCATTACCCCACAACCCTTGATTTCCTTCCTGGTACAGGTCATTCCTCTATAATGCACACTTCGTTAATGTGAATTTGCTGTAATGTGATTGACCGATTGGGGACATCGTTTCTAAAGTGTGTATTTTTTAAAAACTTGTTGGCTGTAATGTGATTACACTGCCAACACTTTAGGAACAGTGTTTGAAGTGCCATTTTTCCATAATGCAGGGTTGCACAAGGAAGCAGCCAATGTTCTAGATGATCTACCTGTAGACAGATTTCCAATTTCAGCTGTAATACACTTATTGACGCAGCCTCAACAATCCTCTGCAATAAAAAATGCCACAGATTCACTACCCTCAGAAGAAATTTCTCCACATCTGTCTTAATTTGTGTGTAATCCATTTATTCTGAGATTACACCCTCTGGTCCTAGATTCTCCCACAAGGGGAAACAACTTTTCCGTACCTTCCCGCTGTCAAATCCCCTAAGAATCTTGTATTTTTCAATTGGTCGTGCCTCATTCTTCTAAACTCCAATGGGCCTAACATATTCATCCTCTCAAGACGGTCTTTCCATACCCAGGATCAACCTCATGAATGTTCTTTGAACTGTCTTCCAATGCCGGTGTGCCTTTCCTTGGATAAGGATCCAATCTTCAGTTTCCAGGTGTGGTCTGACTATTTTCTGTAAAAGTATTCACAAAGCTCCCTGTATTTATGCTCCATTCTCTTTGAAATAAAGGCCAACGTTCTATTTGCCTTCCCTGTTACCTGCTGAACTTGGATGCTAGCTTTTTGTGATTCATGCACAAGGACTCCCAAATCACTCTGTATGGTAGCTTTCTGCAGTCTTTCTCCATTTGAATAACATTCGGTTCCTCTATTCTTGCTGCCAAAGTGCACAACCTCGCTTGTCTATATCCCTCTGCAGACTTTGACATCCTATTTCTAAATGTTCTGCTATTGTATCCTTTTATCATAGACTTGGCTTAATGTCTGTTATTGGGAAAATGTTAACTGGCCTGTAGATACTTGGTCTCTTTCACCTTCCCTTTTGTTACTGATCTCTGGAACTGTTCCAGAATTTAAGAACTCCTGGAAGATAGTACAAGTATATCTACTGTCTCTGTAGTTGTTACTTTTTAATATGCTAGAATGTATCCCATTAGGTCCAGGGACGAATCATTCTTTAGCCCCTTTAGTTTCTGTTGTACTTGCTCTCTGATAATTTGTATTTATTTCCTTTCCTCCTTTGAACTTCTAATTAATAGCATTCTAAGATGACTAAATAGCGTCATCTACTGTGAAGATTGATGCAAAGTATTTCTTCAACTGTTGTTACCTGGTTCCCCAATATTTCCCCAGCCTCGTTCTCTAAGGGGCCTATGTTGATTTTTGACCTCTCTCTTCCCTTTTTATAATATTTGAAGAAGTTTGCCTGCATCCTCTTTCCATTCATGCACCCACCCGGTCTTGTCTTCATATTTTCGTACTCTATTTGTTTTTAGCATCCTGTTTGCTCATTTTCTGAGGCTCCTTAAATTCTGATGGCAGAGCTTCCTATATCATTTGAACCAAAGTGGGCCACTACCTCTAAATGTTCGCCTGACTGCTGAAGATATCTTGCAGCTAAAAAAAATTATATACAGTTCAGCACCTCTCACGTCGTTTGAGCTAATGCAAAACTTGTTCTTGTATTATGCCATGCGAAAGGTTTAAAATTTTCCAGTTAAAGTATTCATTAAACGGCTCCCGTATGCCAGTGCTGAATTGTATAGGGAGAGGGGAAAGAGGAGAATGATTTGTAGAAACCCTCTGGCAGAGGATTTTGTTTTGGCATTTTCCCAAATGGTGTTAATTGCATTAAGTGTACAATCTCTACCTTTTTTTTTAAGACTCCAAATGCTTCCCTAGGCAAAAATATTCCATAATTCTTCAAATCCTACCATGGATTACTACAACTGTTACCAACAGATTCTTTAAACTGCGAAAGCAAGGTGTGCAAATTTCAGCTGCTAATTTTTAAAAAAAAATCCACCACTTCAGATTCTCTTCAGTCCTTCTGATTTGGATCTGTAATAAGATGCTACCCCTCTATTTTGGGTTGAGGAAATGAATTGACTGTTGTCCTGCTGGTAAAGGATATGGTCTCGTGTATGATATGTGCAGTGTTTGTTTGTTTGTAAACAATCACAATATTTTAACGTGACTTGCTATTTAGTTCCTGTAATTTGTTACAAAAGCCATCAAGTTTTGCTCAAAACTATTTCATTACTTAGTCTGGAATGACAGCAGCAAGGAAGTCACTTCAGTTAGTGGTTTTGCATATTTTTAAAAATTTATATTTGTCCAGCTTATAGTAGACTGAACTGGCTGCCCAGATACTCTGATGTTACTTCCAAATCGGTCAACAGTCAATTCTGCATAAAGGGCTCCTTGTCTCTCCTCCAAATACTGAAATCTGGCTGAATGCTGGAAAAGATCACGTCAAAAATATGGATATATAAATTGAACACCGAAGCTCAAGTCTGATATTCAGTCCAGTATTGAAACAGATTGTGCAGTAATCATCATCTGACCCTAGAGGGCCTCTGAATGCTTTCTAAAGTTAACATTCGCAGTCAACAGCAAATCAAAAAGGATTTGACAGCACCATCAATTGGGTTCTTTTGCTGTTTCAATGATGTGTAACGGTCTGCATACTTGTGATCCAGACCTAACACTTGTTTGTAGCTTTATTAACCAGGGTCGGAGTTACTAGAGGCGTACTGCGAGGGTCTGTGTTGGGTCCACTGCTGTTTGTCATTTTTATAAATGACCTGGATGAAGGGTGGGTTAGTAAATTTGTGGACGACACTAAGGTCGGAGGAGTTGTGAATAGTGACGAAGTGTGTAGTAGGTTGCAGAGAGACATAGATAGGATGCAGAGCTGGGCTGAGAGGTGGCAAATGGAGTTTAATGTAGACAAGTGAGGTCGTACACTTTGGCTGGAGTAATAGGAATGCAAATTACTGGGCTAATGGTAGGATTCTTGGGAGTGCAGATGAGCAGAGAGATCTCGGTGTCCATGTACACAGATCCCTGAAAGTTGCCACCCAGGTTGACAGGGTTGTTAAGAAGGCCTACAGTGTTTTGGCCTTTTTATTAATAGAGGGATTGAGTTCCGTAACCAGGAGGTTATGCCGCAGCTGTACAAAGCTCTGGTACGGCCACACTTGGAGCATTGTGCACAGTTCTGGTCACCGCATTATAAGAAGGATGTGGAAGCTTTGGAAAGGGTGCACAGGAGATTTACTAGGATGTTGCCTGGTTTGGAAGGAATGTTTTTACGAGGAAAGGCTGAGGGCCTTGAGGCTGTTCTCGTTAGAGAAGAAGGTTGAGAGGTGACTTAATAGAGACATACAAGATAATCAGAGGGTTAGATGGGGTGGACAGGGAGAGCCTTTTTCCAAGTATGAGGACGGCAAACACGAGGGGACACAACTTTAAAGTGAGGGGAGATAGGTATAAGACAGATGTCAGAGGTAGTTTCTTTACTCTGAGAGTAGTAAGGGTATGGAATGCTTTGCCTGCATCGCTAGTAGATTCGCCAAGTTTAAGTGCATTTAAGTTGTCATTGGACAGGCAAATGGATGTACGTGGAATAGTGTAGGTGGGATGGGCTTCAGATTAGTATGACAGGGCGGTGCATCATAGAGGGCCGAAGGGCCTGTACTGTGCTGTAATGTTCTATGATCTGAGCTACAGGGAGAGCCTGAACAGGCTGGGGCTATTTTCCCTGGAGCGTCAGAGGCTGAGGGGTGACCTTTTATAGAGGTTTACAAAATTATGAGGGGCATGGATAGGATAAATAGACAAAGTATTTTCCTTGGGATCAGGGAGTCCAGAACTAGAGGGCATAGGTTTAGGGTGAGAGAGGAAAGATATAAAAGAGACCTAAGGGGCAACTTTTTCACGCAGAGGGTGGTACATGTATGGAATGAGCTGCCAGATGATGTGGTGGAGGCTGGTACAATTGCAACATTTAAAAGGCATTTGGATGGGTGTATGAATAGGAAGGGTTTGGAGGGATATGGGCCAGGTGCTGGCAGGTGGGACTAGATGGGTTGGGATATCTGGTCGGCATGGACAGGTTGGACCGAAGGGTCTGTTTTCATGCTGTACATCTCTATGACTCTGAGTGCTCTTAATCTCCTAATGAGCAGTAAGTGGTAGCGGCAGTAGAATATTGCTGTGAGTTAGGGCTTCCCTACTCAATTTTATAATGGTACGTTCATTGGACTGATTGCTTACTTGAAGGTGGTAATTATAATTGATTTTAAGCCTGCTATTAAATGAACATACAAGTTGGCCTCCATCTTAAGTATGGTCTACTTATGTGGTAATGTGCTCCCTTATTATTAGGAAGTGATTTGATTGGTGAATGGCTTCTTTAAGTGATAATGAGACTCTATTATTGACTTCTTGAGCCTGAGTAAATTTAGTGTGATAAAATGGAATTTGTTCTTGTATATGAAACTTTCAAGATATAACATGAAGCATGATATAAACAGGATTTATGCTGTCAATATTACAGTTGATTTAAGCATATTTATTTGAAAATTGCCTTTGTACAACTCAAAGTTGAATGGACCCCTTAAAGGCTTTGATATATTGAGGAAACCATGCCCCTCTCTTTAATAGAATCACACCTATACAACATGGAAACAGACCCTTTGGTCCAACGTGTCCACGCTGACCAGATATCCTTCCTATTCATATGCCCATCCAGATGCCTTTTAAATGCTGTAATTGTACCAACTGCCACCACTTCCTCTGGAAGCTTGTCCTATGCATACATCACTCTCTACATCCTTCCTATAGCAGGGAGACCAGAACTGAACTGGTATTCCAAAAGTGGCCTAACCAATGTCCTATACAGCTGCAACATGACCTCCTAAGTCCTATACTCAATGCATTGACCAATAAAGGCAACCGTTCCCAACATCACCTTCTCTACCTTGTATAGCTGTGCCTCTCTTGTCAAGGAACTATGATCCTGCACTCCAAGGTCTCTTTGTTGAGCAATACTCCCCAGGACCTTACCATTACATGTACATGATGTGTCCTGATTTGTCTTCCCAAAATGCAGCACCTCTTAATCTGTAAAGTGAATCCTAGATATGTAAACAGAAAACACTCAGCAGGTCGCACTCTGCTGTTATCATTTCAAGTTGGTTACTTTTTTCAGAGCACCAAGAGCCTCTGTTTAACAGATCATACCTTAGCCTGACAAAAAAAATTAGTAACCATCTATGTTGGTATTTTATTATCTTCAATCACCCTTAATCTCTGGGGGAAATATTTCCATTCCCTTTTTTAGTTCAGGAAGCATTTCATATCACTCTTGAATATTCAGGCTCAAAGTTTAAGATTCTGTCCTCTGGTGCCTTGTTTAAGTGCAAACATTGTGTCTACTGCCAGTGGGTCCTATAGAGCAGTGTTCACAGTGCAGAAGGTGGCTATTCGGCCTATCATAGAACATAGAACAGCGCAGGGCCTTTGGGCTTCGATGTTGTCGGCCTTGTATCCTACTAAGGTCAGACTAACCTACGTTGACGATTGTACGTTGTAGGTTAGTCTAACCTAACTTTCATTGTACTATTATCCATGTACCTATCCAAGAGTTGCTTAAATAACCCTATTGTATCTGGCTGGCAGAGCATTCCATGCACCCACCAGTTTAAAGAACCTACTTATGACATCTCCCCGAGCCCTTCAAGTCACCTCTCATCATTCTTTGCTCCACTGAAAAAAGCCCCAGCTCTCTCAACCTCTCTTCATAAGACATGCCCTCTCAGTCCAGGCAGCAGCCTGGTAAATCTCCTCTGCACCTCCTCTAAAGCGCTCACATCTTTCCTATTATGAGGCACCCTGAACAGAATACAATATTCCAAGTGCTCTATAAAGTTGCAGCATAACTTTGCAGCTCTTAAACTCAATCCTCCTGCTAATGAAGTGGAGGAGCTAGTGTTGGACTTGGTGGACAAAATTAAAAATCTCAACAGGTTTCCCAATCGACCTGTTGAACTCTAACCTGCTCTTGTGATTTTTTTTTAACCCTGCTAATGAAAGTCAACACACCCTATGCTGCCTTAACAACCCTATCAAGTTGGGTGGCAACTTCGAGAGATCTATGGACGTGGATGCCGGGATCCTTCTGTTCCTCCACGCTCCGAAGAACCCTGCCTTTAACGCTGTAGTCTGCATTCAAATTTGACGTTCCAAAATGAATCACTTCACACTTTTCTGGGTTGAAATCCATTTGCCAAGTTATCAGCCCAGTTCTGCATCCTGTTAGTGTCCCATTGAAACCTATAACAGCCCTCCACACTATCCTCCACACTATCCACCACTCGATCATCCTTCAACTCGGCAAACTTAGTAACCTACCCTTCCACTTCGACATCAAAGACGTTTATAAAAATCACAAAGAGCGGAGGTCCCAGAACAGATCCCTGTGGAACACCACTGGTCACTGAGCTCCACGCTAAATACTTTCCATCTACTACCACCCTCTATCATCTTTGGGCCAGCCAATTCTGTATCCAATTAGCCAAATTTCCCTGTGTTCCATGCTTCCTTAATTTCTGAATGAGCCTACTATGGGAACCTTATCAAACACCTTGCTGAAATCCATACACACCACATCTACTGCTCTACCTTCAGTGTGTTTTGTCACATCCTCAAGAATTCAATAAGGCTTGTGAGGCATGACCCTCACAAAGCTATGCTGACTATCTAATCAAACGATGCTTTTCCAAGTAATCACAAATCCTGTCTCCGAACCCACTCCAATACTTTGTCCACCACAGACATGAGACTGATTAGCCTGTAATTCCTAGGATTATTCCTATTTCCTTCCTTGAATAAGGGAATAACATTTGCCACCCTCCAATCATCTGGCACTACCTCAGTGGACAGTGAGGATGCAAAGATCATCACTAAATGCGCAGGAATCTCTTCCATTACTTCCTGTAGTAACTTGGGATATATCCAGTCTGGCCCAGAGGATTTATCTATCCTTATGTCTTTCAAAATTTTCAGCCCATCCTCCTTAATGTCAACCTGTTCTAGCATATAAGCCTGTTTTATGCTATCCTCCGAAACACTGTGGTCCTCTTAATAGTGAGTACTGAAGCAAAGTATTCATCAAGGACCTACCATACCACAGCTGACTCCAGGTGCGAGTTCCCTCCATTATCCCTAATTGGTCCTACCCCTCACTCTGACCATCCTCTTGTTCTTCACATTGGTGTAGAATGCCTTAGGATTTTCCTTAATCCTACCCGCTATGGCTTTTTCATGCCTTCTGGCTCTCAAGTCCATTCTTCAGCTCCTTCCTGGCTACCCTGTCTGATCCTTGCCTCCTCAACCTGCAGTATGCTTCCTTCTTCCTCTTGATGAGCTGTTCTACATCCCTTGTCACACAAGGTTCTTTCACCCTGCCACTCTTCCTTGTTTCAGTGGGACAGACCTGCCCAGCACCATCAGCAAGTGCTTACGAAAAACTTCCACATTTGTCGTGCATTTCCCTGAAAACATTTGTTCCCAATTTAGACAGGTCAATTCCTGCCTAATAGCATTGTAATTCCCCCTCCTCCAATTAAATACTTTCCCATACAATCTGTTCCTATCCCTCTCCATGACTATAGAGATCTGACACATGACGTGGTTTATTGTCCAGCACCAAATCCAATATGGTCTCCCCTCTGGTCATCCTGTCTACATATTGTGTCAGGAACCCTTCCTGGACACACCTGACAAAAACTGCTCCAAGCAAAGTATTTGAACCAAGGAGGTTCTAATCAATATTCGGGAAGTTAAAATCACCCATGACCACAGCCCTGTTTCTTCTGCACCTTTCCAAAATCTGCCTCCCAATCTGCTCCTCTGTGTCTCTGTTACAGATTCCATTCCCTCCCCCCCCCCCCCCCCCCCCCCCACTAAATTTCCTATTAAACTGACTGCTCCTTTTCTGTTTCTGACTGCCACCCATATTGTCTCTGTAGACAAATCTTTCTCAACCACCTACCTTTCTGCAGCTGTGGCACTATTCCTGATTAGCAATGCCACTCTTGCACCTCTTTTACCACCCCCCACCACAACCATTCTTTTTGAAACATCTAAACCCTAGAACATCCAACAACCATTTCTCCCCCTGTGATATTCAAGTCTCCATAATGGCCACAACATCATAGTTCCAAGTCCTGCTCCATGCTCCTCAGTTCATCACCCTTATTCCTGATATTCTTGCATTAAAATAAACACACTTCAATGCATCACACTAACTGCACCTTTGCCCTATCGAGTGCCTATCATTCCTCACAGACTCTGCATGTTGTATCTGGTAGTTCACTACCATCATCTGAGCCGTAGCTCTGGTTCCCAACCCCTGCCAATGTAGTTTAAACCCTCCCAAAAAGCTTGAGCAAACCTGCCCAGGATATTGGTGTCCCTCCAGTTCAGGTGCAGCCCATCCTTGTACAGGTCCCATCTTCCCCAGAAGGTATCCCAATGATCCACATATCTGAAGCCCTCCCTCCTACGCCAGTCCTGCAGCCACATGTTCATCTTCACTTACTCTCTGTTCCTCGCCTCAGTAGAGTGTGGCACCGGGAGTAATCCTGAGATTACTACTCTGCTCATCCTACCTTCTAGCATCCAACCTAACTCTCCATATTCTCTTTTCAGGTCCTTCTCTCTTTTCCAACCTATGTCATTGGTACCAATTATGTATCATGACTTCTAGCTGTTCTCCCTCCCTGTTAAGAAACCTGTAGACTGAGACTTCCCTGACCTTGGCACCCAGGAGGCAATATATCATCTAGGAGTCTGACTCATGACCACAGAATCTCCTGTCTGTTCCTCTCATGACTGAATCTCCTGTTACTATTGCTCTCCTATTTTCTTCCCCTTCCCTTCAGCCAGGCTCAGTGCCAGAAATCTGGCCACTGTGGCTTTCGCCGGTAGGTCGCACACCCCCCCCCCTCAACAGTATCATTCATAGAATCATAGAGACGTGCAGCATGGAAACAGACTCTTCGGTCCAACCCATCCACACCGACCAGATATCCTAACCCAATCTAGTCCCACCTGCCAGCACCCAGCCCATATCCCTCCAAACTCTTCCTATTCATATACACATCCAAATGACTCTTAAATGTTGCAATTGTACCAGCCTCTATCATTCCCTCTGGCTGCTCATTCCAGACACGTACCACCCACTGTGTGAAAAAGTTGCCCCGTAGGTCTCTTTTATATCTTTCCCCTCTCACCCTAAACCTATGCCCTCTAGTTCTGGACACCCCAGGGAAAAGACTTTGCCTATTTACCCTATCCTTGCCCCTCATAATTTTGTAAACCTCTATAAGGTCACCCCTCAGCCTCCGACACTCAAAGGAAAACAGCCCCAGCCTGTTCACCCTCTCCCTATAGCTCAAATCCTCCAACCCTGGCAACATCCTTGTAAATCGTTTCTGAACCCTTTCAAGTTTCACGTCTTTCCGAAAGGAAGGAGACCAGAATTGCACACAATATTCCAACAGTGGCCTAACCAATGTCCTGTACAGCCGTAACATGACCTCCCAACTCCTGTACTCGATACTCTGACCAATAAAGGAAAGCATACCAAATGCCATCTTCACTATCCTATCTACCTGCGACTCTATTTTCAAGGAGCTATGAACCTGCACTCTAAGGTCTCTTTGTTCAGCAACACCCCCTAGGACCTTACCATTAAGTGTATAAGTCCTGCTAAGATTCGCTTTCCCAAAATTCAGCACCTTGCATTTATCTGAATTAAACTCCATCTACCACTTCTCAGCCCATTGGCCCATCTGGTCAAGATCCTGTAGTAATCTGAGGTAACGCTCTTTGCTGTCCATTACACCTCCAATTTTGGTGTTATCTGCAAACTTACTAACTGTACCTCTTGTGCTCGCATCCAAATAATTTATATAAATGACAAAAAGTAGAGGACTCAGCACCGATCCTTGAGGCACTCCACTGGTCACAGGCCTCCAGTCTGAAAAACAACCCTCCACCACCACCCTCTGTCTTTTACCTTTTGAGCCAGTTCTGTATACAAATGGCTAGTTCTCCCTGTATTCCATGAGATCTAATCTTGCTAACCAGTCTCCCATGGGGAACCTTGTCGAACGCCTTACTGAAGTCCATATAGATCACATCTACCACTCTGCCCTCATCAATCCTCTTTGTTACTTCTTCAAAAAACTCAATCAAGTTTGTGAGACATGATTTCCCACGCACAAAGCCATGTTGACTATCCCTAATCAGTCCTTGCCTTTCCAAATAAGTGTCCCTCAGGATTCCCTCCAACAACTTGCCCACCACAGACGTCAGGCTCACTGGCGTCTACAGTTCCCTGGCTTGTCCTTACCACCCTTCTTAAACAGTGGTACCACGTTAGCCAACCTCCAGTCTTCCAGCACCTCACCTGTGAGTATCGATGAAAGAAAATGTCGGCAAGAGGCCCAGCAATCACTTCTCTAGCTTCCCAGAGTTCTCTGGTACACCTGATCAGATCCTGGGGATTTATCCACCTTTACGCATTTCAAGACATCCAGCACTTCCTCCTCTGTGATCTGGACATTTTGCATCCTGCACTGACTTTTCAAATGAGCATTATTACTTTGTGCCAATGTCTTCCTTTCTCTTTATTTCTATGTAAATAATCATCCAATGCCCTTTTTAATTCCCCAATTGAACTTGCCTCCATCACAGGCAGTGTATTCCATACCCTAATACTTTGGGGGGGAGGAGGGAGGAGGAGAGAGGAGAGAAATAACCGTTCTCTCATTTGCCCCTCTTTGCAAATCACTTTAAATCTAGTGACTCTTGTTCCTTTCACGAAAAGTTTCTCCCTCAAAAAAAAAACAAATTACTGGAGAAACTCGAGAGGTCCAGGCAGCATCTATTGAGAGAAAACATTGTTACTAAATTGAAAGTAGCTACCAAATGTATATGCTGATGGAGGGATTAGGAGGGAAAAGGGGCGAGTAAATCAGTGGAGAGGAGAAGGAAAAAGGATAACTAGATCAAAGGTTTGTTGGTAGTTAGCCAGAAGTGAAGCTATTAAACAAATTGTGGATGCTGGAAATCAGAAACAAAAATAGAAAATGCTGGGGAAAAAAAAACTCTTCTGTTCTCCCAGTTTTGCCATCTCCACTGCATCTGTTCTGATGATTCCAGCTTCTGCAAGGGGGGGGTCTCTGAAGTCTCCACCTTCTTCCTCAATCAAGTATTCCCCACCACTATTGTTGATGGAGGCCCTCATCTGCAGTTTAGCCCTTGCCCCTTCTCTTCCCTCCCACAACAGAAATAGGGTCTCCATGGTTTTCACTTGCTTACCACTTCACTGGCATCCACATCCAAAGCATCATTTCCACCATCTCCAGGGATGCCACCACCAGAGACCTATTCCTCTTGCCCCTTCTCCAGGGATTTCTGTTCGTTTCAGATTGCCAGCATTTGCAGTTCTATAAAATAGAAATTTCTCCTTTTTGCCTCTAGCCTGTTCAAACTTTTGAAAACCTATTAAACCTCCTCTCAGCTGCCTCCTCTCCAAAGAGAGCAGCTGGAATTTCTTCAATCTATCCTCAGCTTGAGACTGTTCTTGTAAACCACTTCTGTGTATACTCCGATAATGTGGCACCCAGAATGATATACAATGTGCTAGGAAGGACTCCTCCTCAAGAAAGTTGGGTGTCAAATGTGCTTGTGTTCAAATCAAAGGTTTACTGCACACAGATGTCATGTTGTAAAAGAAAAGCTTGATTTTGTAATACAAGCTGGATGACTGTCCAAAACCATGTCAATAAGTAGAGAGATGGTATTCATTATTTTCTGTTCTATTATGTTAATTATTCAGCACAAAAAGGCTGCAGTGATATCAGTTTAAAGTTGTGATCAGTGACACTGTTTGGGATTAGCTGAATTTACATGCCACTCACTTCAAGGTATGTGTTGCCTTCTGTTTCCATGCCTAAGGAGTGCATCATTGAGCTTTTCCCCCTGCCAATTTAATAGTAATTCAGGAAAATAACCAACCTGTGTCCACAGAACAGTTCTGAATGCCTAGTGCCACCAAATAGTTACAGAAGGAGCCAGTCGTTGTTCTCATCTAATACTTGGCTTGTTTCTCATTGCCATCCTGTTATATTTCAAGCTATTAATCCTGAGCACTAATTTTAGTGCTTCTAAGTACCTTAGTTGGTCAGCGCTACTGTTAGTCCCAGCTGTTGCTGCTCAGCCAAAAAGAGGGGGAAAGCATAGTACTTTAGACTTTCTTCCTAGGTAAAAACAATGACTGCAGATGCTGAAAATCAAATACTGGATTAGTGGTGCTGGAAGAGCACAGCAGTTCAGGCAGCATCCAACGAGCAGCGAAATCAACGTTTCGGGCAAAAGCCCTTCATCAGGGTGACTTTTTTTTGTTTCTCTTGCTGTTTTCTTTTGGCCTTGCCTTTTCCTCCTCTTCCATCATCTGGCAATTGTGCTGAGTGGGACTATAAATAATTACTTGTATTTATATAGCACTTGTGATAGGATGATAATAGTAGAGGAGTCTGATTTGCTGCGGTAGCATAGACGTTTTACCTGTCATACACTAGAGCTGTAGCTAGGAAGTAAATGATGCAACTTTCACCATCAGTGGACTGATCAAACATCTCTCCTTACTGCCTACAATTGGCATTTGTTAGAAGAGTTTGCATATTGATAATCAACCTGTTTAGTGAAGTTAAGAGTACACCTTTCGTTTTTAAGCCCTGGAATGGAACTTGTACCTGGAGCTTCTTCAAAGACAGGGCTGCTACCCCTGTGGGACAAGACTTCATATTAAGTACTATACATAGCAGAAATAAAATGTACTTTAGCATATTTAAATCTCATTGACCATTATCATTTTGACATCAAAGAGCTGCCATATTGCAATCTGATATTCAACCACCTATGATCTTCTCTATTACATGTTGTAGACTTTTAAAAACAATTATTTTCATTGTATCCAGCCACCTCTGCATTGGCCAGACATACCACCAATCCAGTATGTGTTGGAATACATACTGTGTACATGGTCGATATTAGCATGGAAGGCAGGAGAATGTGATAATGGCACAAAGGAAATGTGATCAGGCCAAGTAATGAAAGAATACAGGTCCAGTCGAAGGTGCACTGGGAAAAGCAGAATCTACATCATCTGCTCTCAAAAAGTATAAAAGTAAAAAGGTTATGCCTGAAAGACAACTAAATGTTGAATTCAGAAGGCTGTGATAAAAGATAATCTTGCACTTCTGAAGAAAGAGTAACTGCTCCACTTGCACTGGGGAAAAATGCCCTCGGTGAAGAACAGTAACCTAATTGAGAATTTACAAATATGGTAATTATGGTTACCAATGTTACATGTATATTTAAGCCTGAGGACTGGTACAGGGTGGAAGTATGCACTAGCTACAGTAGATTGAATTCAAAGACCATATAAATAAATTGGAAAGAAAAACTGAATTTTTTTCCAGCATTACCATTTGTGCATTCAAGTTTTTGGATTAGTGGAGAGTTGCAGTTAATATTTTCAAAACTTATTTAGTTGTATGTTTGTTTGTGTGTGGGGGTGGGGGGAAAGGAAGAAAGAGGGAAGAGAAACATAGGAAACCTGTGCACATTTACATTTCTGGATGCCAGTTGCCTGTTCTGGAATGAAGTTAGCTTATACAGCCTTTGTTCACACTGAACATGGGCTTTCTTGGTCAGCCAAACATTTTTGGTTTAATGTGGTTTTTCAGTTTCCCTTTTAGAGAATGAGAGACTGACAAGTCAGCGCCCACTTCCTGTCATTTACCATACAATGCAACTTTACCAATCTGTTTCATTGGAAGAGAAATAAAATATGACATTAGCATCACTTTGTAACAAAACAGCTTTGCCATGAAACTGGAGCATCATATACACCAATTAAAGCGTGTTTAGCGATAATTGTGAAGTGTATTTCTTAGAACTTCTAGCAGGACTAGATACTCCTGTTTATTTCTAATCTTGTTTTCTATTTTAATAGCAAGCTTCCTTGAACTTCCTCGTCAGAGCTTCATTGAACCATAATCTAATCTCATGTTTTCCTTCTTGCTGGGAATCCTTCAAAACATTCCCATGGGAAGATTCCAGCTTTGGTTTACACCTCACACTAATGCAAGTAGGGTAAAGAACCCTGAACAGTGGACTCTGAATTTGTACTTTTGTTAGGTTAAAAACAAGGACTGCAGATGCTGAAAACCAGATTCTAGATTAGTGGTGCTAGAAAAGCACAGCAGTTCAGGCAGCATCCAAGGAGCAGGAAAAAAATCGACATTTTGGGCAAAGGCCCTTCATCAGGAATACAGGCAGAGTGCCTGCAGGGTGGAGAGATAAATGAGAGGAGGGTGGGGGTGGGGAGAAAGTAGTATAGAGTACAACAGGTGAATGGGGGTGGGGGTGAAGGTGATAGGTCAGAGAGGAGGGTGGAGGGGATAGGTGGAAAGGAAGATAGGCAGGTAGGACAAGTCATAGGGACAGTGCTGAGCTGGAAGTTTGGAGCTGGGGGGGGGCGGAGGTGGGGGAAGGGGAAAACGAGGAAACTGTTGAAGTCCACATTGGTGCCCTGGGGTTAAGTGTTCTGAGGCAGAAGATGAGGCATTCTTCCTCCAGGCGTCAGGTGATGAGGGAGCAGCGGTGAAGGAGGCCCAGGACCTCCATGTCCTTGGTTGAGTGGGAGGGGAGAGTTGAAATGTTGGGCCCAGGGCGGTGTGGCTGATTGGTGCGGGTGTCCCAGAGATGTTCCCTAAAGCCCTCTGCTACAGCTCTTGTTACCCCATGATGTGATAATGCTAATTGCTACAACACATGATTTTTTCTTATCATTGGTGAATTAAAGCATTTCTTGCAGAAATATTTTTCTTCAATTTTATACAATAAAACATTGTCATTTACCTGGTGATCCTATAAAATCCAGATTATGCTGAAATAGCAAACTAGACTTTCAGTGATTAGAATCTACCCAAGAGTTTCCCTTAAGGGCTTTATAGTTTGCCACTATTATTTAAAATACAAGAGTTGTCCATATTTCAGAAACACTGGTTCAGGTTGTTGGTACCATGAACAATATGTAATATTTTAAATTCAAGACACAGGACAAGGCCAGAGGAGTTCCACTACCAAGAGATTTCAGCCACCAAGCCACAATACACATTTGATCCTACCCACTTTTCCAGAAGCACTGAGCCAGAATTTGACAGATATAGCAAGGTTCACATTTTCCTGTTTCAGAACCTCTAGCCTGGCACATACTAGGTCTACTAACTAGACAGCCTAAACTTCAAGTTGCCTCAACTTTCTAAATCCACTTTTACTGCAGCCCACACCATGCCAACTTATTGCCAACATAAATGATGCCCTGACTTTTTTAAAAAATGATTTACTCATGGAATGAGTGTCATTGGTTAGTCCAACATTTATTGCCCAGAGGGCAGTTAAGAGTCAGCCAAAGGGTCACATGTCAGCCAAACCTAGTAGAGATGGCAAATTTTCTTCCCCAAAGAAAGGACAATTGTTGTTAAAAACCATCTGGTTCACAATCAACAGCAGTTCCATGGTCACTATCAGGCTACGTTTTAATTGAATTAAGAACTCCATCTCCTTCATACCTTTTTGCTGGATTCTCTCCAGCATTCAATTAAAATCAGTACGCAGAACTGTAAGATCAGTGTGGTGGGTGAGCCCAAAGTGCCATGAGCAAAGTTTGCCTGAATCGCAAACAGATTGCTAAAGCGCAATTTAACATGAAAAACCATTTAAGAAATAGACAGCCCAGCTCTACGAATGGGGCAGATATAGACTTGGTTCCCACATCAGCATACATTTGAGTTTCAAGTAAACACCTCCTTCCTTAGTTTCACTTTTGAATAGAAAAGTTTCAATCTTTAAAAAAAAGATTAACTTAGCAATGCATAGTGAACATTTAGCAGAGGTGCAAGCTCAGTTTCAGAAAATATTCTGACGACAGTGAACTGTTCAAAGAATTTAATGTATAATTTCATGACTAAAACAGTACAGAATACCCATGAAGATACAGAATATTTCATGCAATTTGTACACGACATCCTGAATGAAGGATTAGCAATTATTCCAAGTTTGGCTTAATTTAAGTGATTTATTGCCAATCTCTAGGTGCACTGGATAATGGTAGCCTGCCTTCTTGAACTGCTGCATGTAGCACCATGTGTCGAGGTTAGCCACAGCCAAGATCAAAGTATTAGAGGCCTGATCAAGGAATGTAGGTTTCTGTCCGTAAGACATTAGTGAACCATTTAAAAAAAAAACTCAGTCTGATATCTTTGCACTCACGTTTACTGGAGGTCTTTTAAAATAAAAGCTAAATTCAGATTCTCTACAACTATTATGGTGTGATTATTAGCCCAAGCTTCAGGATTACCAATTCAGTTACATAACTGCTACATTACTGTAATGATTACTGAATGCATAACTAAATTAAGGGAGTATTTAACATTTTCTTCCATAAAATGAAACAAAGAACATTTAAATAACTTGGTAAGAGGCCAACTAGGTAATTTCTAAACAGCATGTACGAATGTATACTCCACATCC
Source organism: Chiloscyllium punctatum (assembly GCF_047496795.1). Taxonomy (NCBI): domain Eukaryota; kingdom Metazoa; phylum Chordata; class Chondrichthyes; order Orectolobiformes; family Hemiscylliidae; genus Chiloscyllium; species Chiloscyllium punctatum. Next base: position 31,201,033 of record NC_092791.1, on the reverse strand, counting down.
ATCATCACACATTATTTCAAATCTTTAATCCATGAGAGAATCCACTTTACAAACAGTTTAGCTGTCTCAGTGAAAAGGAAAATTGAAAACATTCACCAAGGTGTTTAGTTTTTTTTGGTTAAAAATAATAGAATTAAAGCTTACCTATGTTAATTGAAGGGATTTAGAATGTTAAGTTTGGCAATTGCATTTCTCTAGTTGAGTGTCGATACTGTTCACACAAATTGGTGGCATATCATAAAAGAAGTGAAGGCAACAGACATTTCTCAACTGGGATTTTGGATGAGGTGATCATATTTATTAGCTTGGTTAAAGTACAATATAGAATCCCAATAATACTGATGCTGCAATTTGTTCATAACTCAAGAAAAAAAAAAAGAGTCCTCCATCACCTTGCATTCTAATTTGGTACGGAGCATAGGTCTATACTACAGGAAAAGCAGAAATGTGGCCTTAACGTTCAGCACTGTGATTCGGGATATACAAAATCAGACATGGTTCCAACACATCTTTAGAATGCTTCTTTAAACAATTAGGAAGAACAACAAAAGACTGGAAGTATTATGGTACATCACATTACAGCGGTATTGACTTAACTATTTTAAACACCAAAGCCAGACAATTATATGGATTAGTCTTTATGACAGGTAGTTTGAACCAAGTCTTAGGCAAAAAAAAAGCTTTTGACTCTTCAATATTTTTCTCCCTCCTACTCACCCTGACCCTAACTCAAAGGTATTCTGCTGAATTGTAGTTGCCAGATAGGGTGGAGCTACAAATCTAATGACTGACCCATAGGAAGTCGGAAGAGTAGCACAACTCCCAGACTGGGCAGAATGTCAATCATGCCCCTTGCCATTGCCTAGAGTAAAGTGGAAACTTAGCTTCTGTTTTAATGTGCAGCCAAAGACATGGAACTTGTGTACAAACAAAACTTCAGCAGATATGTTCACTTCCAAAGTTGCAGCAATATGGAAGATAAGCATCTATTGTGAATTTGAAAACAGTACAGCTCCACCTCATTCTGCTATTGCAAATTAAAATAAAAATTAAAACCAAGTTTAAACTCTGATAAAGGGATCCTTGTAAATTAAAAAAGGCGTGATCAATTAAAACATTTATTTAAAAAGGAGTTTCTCTCCTGCCCTCAATTCATGCCCCGTCCCCAATTAGCAAGTCTAAAATCTGGGTAAACATTAATAGTAGCTGTAATGATGCATTATTACCCTGACATATATCATAAACAAACAGCATGTTCTGGACAAAGTTTTAAAAATTGTATCAACATTTTGCACATTTTTCAAGTTCTGGTTCTTATACCCAAACATTGTCACACAACCAGGGACTTCACATCAAGGACGAAGCATACAGTTAGTACAACCCAAACGTCACAATCTCATCAGCAGTGGCATCATGATAATTCAAAAAGAGTCTGGCTAGTTTGCTCCATCCCATCATGCATTAGTGAAGGTAAGCAGACAATCCTCTTCTGTCTTCCATATACATATGAGCTTTGATGAAAATAATCCCTGGGAAAATTTTTTTGACTAGCAGCTAGAGGATACAATGGTCATGACAGTGCAGAGAAAAAGGTGAAAGTTCTACAAAAAGGCACTAGGGTTTGCTCGAGGGTCTTTCTGGTTCCTAAAACGCATAGCTAGCCAAACTCCAAGGATCTGGGGTTGGGGGAACAAAGGAGGAACATTAGTGTACTGATATCTTCCGCCTACCTTTCATTCTTGCTGACTGGCATATTACGTTTAAATCAAAACACAAATAATACACTGAATATTGATATCAGAAGACAATATTGGAGAAAGCATACACAAAGAACAATTAACATCCAACAGCAATTATTTCACAGTAAACTGATTAAACTTTAATATGATCTGAACCTAGTAAACACCAAACAATCACTCACAGCTTGAAATGAGAAGTTAGAGAACCTATAATTCAGTTATTTTTGCAAATTTCAAGGGGCTGCTTTGATCATTAACAGTTCTCTATGGAGAAACTGACCTTGTGGATGTGGGTTTGCTGGCTGAGCAGAAGGTTAGTTTTCAGACATTTCGTTACCATACTAAGTCACATCTTCAATAAGCCTCTGAATGAAGCACTGGTGTGTGGCCCACTTTCTATTTATACATTTGAGTTTCTTTGGGTTGGTGATGTCATTTCTTTTGGCATTCCAACCAGAACTCTATCAACAAACACATTAACTTGGATCCCATTTACCACCCCCTGAGAGGAAAAAAAAAGGTAATGACATCAGCATAGGAAATGATGTCAGCACCTCAAGGAAACTCAAACATATAAATAGAAAGCAGGCTACACTACCAGTGCTTCATTCGGAGGCTCACAGAAGATGTTACTAGTATTGTGACAAAGCATCTGAAAGTGAACCTTCCAGCTCAATGAGCAAACCTACATCCAGACCCTCAATTGAAGCTACAAATCTTCTCAAAACTCGCAAACTGACCTTCAAGCCACACCTCACTGGTAATGACCAAGGGATTAAAAATGGTGAATAAATCATAAATGTATTCTGAAATTGCAGTCTATCACCAAGGATACTAAATTGGTAAATGTTTTATTTTGCAATACCTATAGGCCCTCAAGACTCCCCTCATTGTAAATTTCCCACAGCTTTGTTCAAAGTTAGGTTGACATTTGGAGCTTCATTTCCCATGATGAAGAATCCTCTCCTTTGTGCTGGAAGCCAGCATGCTGTGAAAACAGCAAGATTGAGACATTCGGGGGAACAGAAAGTTCTAAGACTTGTGCAGTAGCACATTCAGTTTTGCCCCTTGATAGGGATGGGGCTTATTGCAAAATTTCAGAAGGTTACTCAGAAAAGTTCAGGGTCACTGAAAAGTAGTTCTGAGGCCATTGAGACAGACAGACAAGTTCATTCAATCGATTTTAGGAGTGCTGATTTTTAGCCATACTGCAGGGAAAGCAAAAGTAGTTGGATGGCTCTGGGCTTATATTGAACTCAGGAAGGTCTAGAAATGACAAAGTAGCTAAGAGTTGGAGTCAAAGTGGGAAGGTGATCGATTGTGTTGGAGGAAAGCTTGGAAGGAGCCAGTAAGCATTAATACTTCAGTTAAGCCGAGTGTGGGAGCTGAAAAACACTCAGTAATATTTGCTTCATAAAACTGAGGAGTGGAGCTTTGGAAAAATCCCAGGTGGAGTAATTATAAACGAGGTCAGCCAGATGAACCTCAGAATAAATTCCCTGATTGGGCCAGATTAACAGCCCCAATCAGGGAGCCCTGGCTGACATAAGAACAGGAGTGTCAGACATTCTGTTCGCTCAGAGCTGGATCGTGCAGAGGACTCTCCATGCATAAATGAAGGGTCACTTGGTGACGGGGTACTGGCCTATGTGGAGTTATTTCACCACGGACATATCTAACTCTGTAAAGTTACCGGTCAGTGAAGAGCTGGAGTTATGATCATGAATGAGCACTGGAGTGAAGTTTGAGTTCAAGGGGCATAAAACCTAGGAAAGAAACATGATCAATTAGATTAGGGGCAACCATTGAAACAGACAATTATGGAACAGCTCAAGAGGGAGTTGAGACAGGATCAGTGAAGAATTGTAATTGCTTGAAATTTAATGAGATTTGATATCCCACAGTGCAATTAATATCCGGAGGGGAATTACTGAGAAATCGGTGGTAACTGTCATGATTGCATTTGCTATTTGATGTATGCTATGGGGTGCGATCACTGTAAATTACTCATGTTTACCATGTTAATTCTTCTAATTGAGAACGTTATACATGTAATAATTTCTTGTATTACTGTTCTAACTTGTAGTTTATTCAAAACAGTGGAATCTTGTGGCTTTATTCTCTTAGCCTGTCCACTGGATTTCACCTTTTGCCAAATTTAAAATAAGACATTATTGGTCCATAATCAGATCATAGCATAATTTGGTAATCTGGTCTAAGGTCAGAATAACATACTTAACGCTGACCAGTTCCTAGGTCTGGTCAGACACGGATTCTGTACTGATGCTATTTAATTTCAGGCTGTCACTATCACACAGGTTCAGGGCACCACTCAGCCCTTGCCATTCCAATCTCTGGATGTAGGTTTGCTTGTTGAGCTGGAAAGGTTTGTTTCCAGATGTTTCGTCACCCTACTAGGCAAAAATCACCAGTCCAAAGAAACCCAAACATATAAATAGAAAGCAGAAATCATCAGCAGTGCTTTGCCCGGAGGCCCACTGAAGAGGTTACCTAGTAGGGTGAAGAAATGTCTGGAAATGAACCTGCCAGCTCAGCAAGCAAACCTACATCCAGAACCTCAATCTGAGCTACAAGTCTTCTCAAAACTCGCTAATTCCAATCTCTCTACCAGTCACCACCCTAACAATTACCCAGGATTGCTTTTGTTTTGTGCACAGATTGAATAAAATCAGAGGATAAGGGAGTCACTGCCTAAGCCAGCATTTATTACCCATCCATAATTGCACACAGTCAGTAGTTAAGAGTCTACCACATTGCAGTGGGTCTGGAGTCACATGTAGGCCAGACCAGGTAAGGACAGCAGTTTCCTTCCCTAAAGGACATTAATGAACCAGATGGGTTTTTCTGACAAAAAAAAACAATGGATTTATGGTTATAATTAGAATCACAGAATCCCTATAGTGTCAAAACAAGCCATTCAGCCCAACAAGTCCACACTGACTCATTAAAGAGCATCTCACCCAGACTCACCCCCTATCCCATCCCTGTAATCCTGCATTTCCTCATTGCCAATTCACCTAGCCTGCACATTATGGGACAGTGCAGGCAATTTAGCATAGCCAATCCACCTAACCTGCAAATCTTTGGACTGTGGGAGGAAACCAGAGCACCCAGAAAAAGCCCATGCAGACACAGGAAGAATGTCTATGTGGAGTTTGCACAGTTGCCAGAGACTGGAATTGAACCCGGGTCCCTGGCACTGAGCCACCAAATTCTTAACTGCAAATATTTATTGAATTCAAATCCCACCATCTGATATTGCTGGATTCAAATCTGGGTCTCCAGAACATTACCCGAGTTTTTGAATTAACAGTCCAGCGATAATACCACTAGGCCATTGTCTTCCCATGATCCTAGGTTTGGCCATATGATCAATTAGAAAACTTAGAAAGACCATATATTTTCCATTATACTTCTGATGCAAATATGCAAGGAGGATTTATTCATTAGAAACCTTTATTGATATTCCCACATCATAAAATAAGTGGAAAAATGCCAAAGAACTAGATTTTCAGAGTGTTGTCTATATATTTTAGAGAAATACTTGTGTAAAGAAATTTATGAAAGAAGAACCAGAATGTCCAAGGCAGGACTATTGCCTAGAGCAGGACTATGCAGCACCTGAGCGCTTTAGGATTTCACACCCAGAAGAAAGAACTGTAATGGTTCAGTGGAATTGATGAGAAACCTTTTTTAAAAAAAAAAGAAAATTATAATTCCACAAGACATTTCAGAAGAAGCAAAACCAATGTTACTTTACAATAGAACAAACCTCACCTCAGTGAAGCTGAAGAAAAGCCCTACTCCACCCAGAATCCTTAGAGCCTGACCAGAATGTGTCAGCATGACATTCCCACAAGTTTTACAACCTTTTGGTTTGCAGTGCTGTCAAAAAAAAAACAGCATTTAAAAGGAAAATTTGAAAATATTTTCACTAGACAAGGTAGGTTACACAGACAGACACTCTTTAATAAAGCAACATCTATGTAGTAGTTAATTATTTTCTGAATGTTACATTTGTTCATTAGAGTAACTAGAAGGGTTTCCTTTCAAAAATTAACCCTCTGCTTCAGTTCTATTTAGTATGCAAGAATCTCATTGAGCAGCATTAGGGTAGAAGGTTACACAGAAAAGCACATTCTAATTTTGGGAATATTTAATCATAGATCATATAATCAGAGTACAGAAGCAGCCCTTTGGCCCACTGAGTCCTCTCCAACAAAGAATAAGTTACTCTAAGTCTACATTAATCCCACTTTCCAGCATTTGGCCCAGTACTTGAAATGTCATAACATTTCAAAACTATGATTTACATAATTTTTAAAGGTTAGAGTTTTCCCACCTCCCAAGCAGTGTATTCCAGATTCTCACCACTCACTGGGTGAAAAATATTTTCCTCAAATCCCCTCTAAACTTCCTGCCTTTCACTTTAAAGGTATGCTCCCTTGTTACAGATCCTTCAACTAAGGGGAACATTTGCTTCAGGAAAATACCTACATTTGTCCCACTGACCGGAAATCTGTGCCGAGGTTACCAATCCATTTTGTCACCAGGAATAGTTCCAAGGATCATTTCTCCTTTCTAAACATCCCACACTCCCACCCCCATCTCTCTCCTCTAGTAGCACCAGAGTGTTCAGATTAGTTCAAACCTGAACACATTGCCAAACTGTAATAATGAATTATTTGCTTCTACATAGCCAATTTCACAAACTCAAATGAATAAGACCAATATCATATTTCTGAGAACAAATAGATTGATGGGATGCATTAACATACATTTCCTTGAAATTCTAAGCAGCAAGTATATACCATGCCTAGTACTGAATATTACCCTTCAGTGTTGTGCAGGAAACTCTTACTTTGCTGACAACATGATTTTGAATGTCATCAATAATCCAAGAAATATTACTCACTTCTTTACACAATAAATGATCAGTCAAATAGGTGGCAATATTCTCTGTATCATTCATAAATCCACAGCAATTCAGCTGGTGTTCTAGATCTTGTCTGGTTGTATTTGACATTCTGTTCCAGGTCAACTTTAGCAGATGCTCCTAAACAAAAAACAAAAATCAATGTCACATAACATACTGATTTCTGATAAGTCACTTTTGAAGTTTACCATATGACCTTAAACGTAGAAGCATTCCAAGTAGGTGATGTGGATTTTCAGTGAGGTTACCTACAAAGTTTGGATTTTAGTTCAAGACCAATATGTTGGAGCAGTGATGGGAGTTCTTTTCCCAAAGCTCCTACAGCTTGTTATAGAAGTTCACTTCAGGGAGCATAAGAACTAGGAGCAGGTGTAGGCAATTCACCCCCAAGTCTGCTCTGGCATGTGTTGTTTTGACTATTTGCCTATTTTGAGTTCTATTTCTGAGTGGAAAAATCAGGAGGAAAAGCAAGATACCAATCTGGGGGTGTAAGCCCATCAATCTAGGTTCGCACACCGATGCAGGACTGATGAAATAAGAGGCTGTTGGGAAGTATTAAATTTCGTTTTTATGTTTAATTTTTTTGCATGGGATGTGGGTATCATTGCAATGGCCAACATTTGTAGCCCATCCCTAACTGCGCTTCAACTGAGTGATTTGCTAGGCTATTTCTGAAGACCATTAAGAATCAGAGTCAGAGTTAATCACATTGTGGGTCTGGAGTCACATGGAGGCCAGACCGAGTGAGGACAGTAGACTTCATTCCTTAAGGAGGAAATCAGGAACCAGATGGGTTTTTATGACAATCAATGCTAATTTCATAGCACCATTACTAAGTTAAAAATCACAAGACCAGGTTATAGTCCAACAGGTTTATTTGGAACAACTAGCTTTTGGAGCTGCTTCTTCATCAGGTGGTCATCACAACCACCAGATGAAGGAGCAGCACTCAAAGTTAGTGCCTCTAAATAAACCTGTTGGACTATAACCTGGTGTTGTGATTCTTAACTTTGTACACCCCAGTCCAACACCAGCATCTCCAAATCATGACCATTACTGAGATAAATTCATAAATCTAATTTAAAGCTTATCTCAGTGTCAGAATGCTGAGCAAGGCCTGGAATGGAACTTGTAGGTGGTGATATTCCTACACATCTGCTATCCTTGCTCCGCTTAACAATAGTGGTTGCAGGTTTGGAAGGTGCTGTTGAAGCCTTGGAGAGTTATTGCAGTGCACCTTGTAGATGGTATAAACTACAGCCACTGTGCAGTGGTGGTGGGAGTGAATGCTGAAGGTGGTGTGTGGGTTAAAGTGGTCTGCTTTGTCCTGGATGTTGCCAAGCTTGAGTGTTGTTGGAGCTGCACCCATCCAGGCGGACAGAATTTATTCCATCACACTCCTGATTTGTGCCTTGAACAGGTTGTGAGGAGGCAGGTGAACCCCCACTCAGAATCCCAGCATCTACCCTGCTGTTGTAACCGTGGTATGTGTGTGGCTGGTCCAGTTCAGTTTCTTGTCAATTGTAATCCTTCGTGCAGGAGTCCCTCAAGGTAGTGAACTAAACCCAACCACATTCAGTTGCTTCAATGACATTCCCTCCATCATGAGGTCAGAAATGTGAATTTTCAACAATTGCACCATGTTCAGTGCCATTTGTGCACCTTACTAACTGAAGCAATCCATGTTCAAATGCAGCATATGATATGAACAATAATCAGCCATAGGCGGATTACATTTGTATCACACAAGTGCCAAGCAATGACCACATCAAATCATTGTCCCTTGATATTTAATGGCATTACCATTGCTGAATCCCCCACTATCATCCTGAGAGTACCACTGACCAGAAATTGAAGTAGACAATCCATATAGTGGCTACAAGAGCAGGTCAGACATTGTGAATTCAGTGATGTGTAACTAACCTCCTGTCTCTCCAAAGCTTGTCTGCTATCTACAAGGCACAAGTCAGGAGTATAATGGAATACTCCCCATTTGCCCAGATGAGTACAGCTCCAACAACACAAGTAGGGCTTGAGCCCTACTTTATTAGCACCTCATCCAATACACGGTGGCAGCAGAATGTACCATTCATAAGATGTACTGCAGTAACTCACCAAGGCTCTTCTGACAGCACCTTCCAAATCCACAACTTCTACTACGGAGAAAGACAAGGTAGCAGGTGGATGGGAACACTGCCATACACCAAGTTCCCCCTTCAAGCTACACACCATCTGGACTTAGGACTATATCATTGTCAATAGGTCGAAATCCTGGTTGTTCCTAGGATTTGCAGCAGTTCAAGGCAGCTCACAACCACCTTCTCCAGGGAATTTAGCAATGTGCAATAAACCCTAGTTTATGCAGTGACACTGACATCGCAATGAAAAATTACAACAGGCCAGGCCTTTTCAAAGAGAAATCACAAAGCATTGGTAGTGATACAGCCAAGGGTACCTGTTGACTTCGGTTAAGAGCCAGGCATGAACAGGAGACTCCAAACTGAATTAAAAAGACCAGGAATAAAATAACCATGTACTGGAGTGAAAGCAAAGTCAAGGAAACAACGTGGGAAAATTAATGAAAATTTACTGTAAAAATTCATTTTATGAAGGTTTCTTTCTGATATTTCCTTCAGGAGGCACTTTCCACTTATGAAGTGAACTGAACACTTGCTTGTTGTTTTCACTGTCACAAGATCAAGTATACTCAGGTCAGACAGAATATAGATTAACTGCAGGGCTGGAGCACTGGAGCTTTCACTACTAAGCCAACACCAAGTACTGTTTCTAAAGTGCGATTTTTCTATAACATGGGCTTACACAAGAATGCAGCCATCGCATTATAGAAGAACTACCTGTACTTTAAATCCAAACTGCTGGCTCCCCTCAACAACTGCAATACCACCACTGCAATCTGTTACAGACGGAAAATAGACTTTAACATGCAGTGACATGGTGACTGAAGTGTGCCAGGGTCTGAGCTCTTCCTTTAAAAGCAATTTAATATTTATTCATGCAGTTCATTAAGTAAACTGGTCCCTTAACTATATTCCCAAAGGTACAGCTTTAGCAGCAGGTTTTAGTGTAAATATATTGATATCTCTCGGGAAAGAATATTGCAGCAAACAAGCACACTTGAGTAATTTGGCAGCAAGCATGAAGTCATCTGAAATTGTTTCAATCAATGTAGCTCACAATACTTTCCCATGCATTGGCCTGCAAGGTGGCCACATACAATGAATATTTCACTCATTTCTTGCACCATACCACCAAAATCCTAACAAAGCTAGGGTGGTAGCCATACCATCAGTAATACACTCTATCCCAGGGCATCAGTTTGATACTGAGAGTGTGCCTCTGACAAGGGCTTAAGAAACAACAGTTGCTTCCCAGTTTATTCATGCAGCACATGACTGACAAAAGCTGCTCCTGTCACGCAGCTCAGGATTACTTGTGTCAGAATAATCAGCCTGATTTTCAATTTGAATACAACCATGGTTCTTCTTGGCACAAAGTGTAAAGCAAGAGTCAGTGCTAATCTTTTCAGTTATCCTTTAGATATTATCTCTGCATTTTACTTTAGCCACAGAAACGTAAAAAATTAAGATCCTAATCACAGCCTAGGCCCTGCCTGTAAGTGGTGAGTACAGACTAGGCATCTCCACACGAGTCAGAAGCTAGGAGAAAGCGAGGACCGCAGATGCTGGAGATCAGAGTTGAGACAATGTGGTGCTGGAAAAGCACAGCAGGTCAGACAGCATTCGAGGAGCAGGAGAATCGACGTTTTGGGCACAAGCTCTTCATCAGGATTTCTGCATCCAGCAGGATGCTGCCAGACCTGCTGTGCTTTTCCAGCACCACACTTTTGAGTCAGAGAAGCAACAAAAATCACTTTTACTAAGCTTCTTGCAGGCAGTTCACTGTGGCAAAGACCTAGGGGTAGGACATCAATTTATCTGGCTAAAAATGGAAGAATATCTTAAGAGTCATTTCCAATTTGTTTTTAAAAGCCCAAAAAATCAGCAAAAGGATACAAAGAACAGCATGACTTGATGGTGATTGACTGCTCCGATAAGTCCAACAACAGCAATGAGAAGCAGAAAGACCCCCACAGCAATGACTCCACCAATGATGTTTATACTGGAAACAATGCCGTAACTTTTGCCCCATGCTGCTACTCCGATAAGTAACAGTCCAACAAGCTGGAAGAGAAAGGGGAATAAATGTTACGTCCAAATAACATTGCAATTTGCTGTATTCTGGAATGGCATTGACATGCTTTAAAAAAAAAGGAACAAGCGTCATAAGTCCTCAAGACTTCCCAAAACATTTTACTACTATGACAAGTTTTTGCAGTGCAGTCACTGGTTAGTCATCAGGCTTTTCAACAGGGGTCACTAGACTAAGAAAGATTTCACCGAACCAAGGCAAAGGCCAGTTGCCGAAACGGGCTCTTATGGTGCAGTCCCTACCTTTGAGCCAGGAGGCCTGGGTTCAAAACCCATCTGCTCCAGGTGCAATAACATCCCTGAACAGTTCGATTAGAAATCATCAGTAATGGTACCCTAACCACTAACCCCAATCCAGCAGAGCAGAATCAGTCAATGAATCAGAGATTTTCTCCAGTCTACATGATCCATGATCTGACTTGACGCACCAATAGTGGTCTCTCGTATGTTCCATCCACTTTATCATTATGTACAGTCGATTTTCAGCCAAACTGCTTATCCCTCTTGTACCTAGTACAGCTCCTTGAGATGTTGGTGTTAAAGTACAGAACTTATAGAAATGCAAACCATTGTTGTATGACTGTGCAAAAGTACGATCCTTTGCTCCAGCCTCAATGTCAATGTCAATTACACGGCTAAGCATTTGAAACACCCAAGATCACCATATTGCATAAATTGACCAGGCAAAGGTGAATGCCTTGAGTTGTGAAACAGCGTTCAAACCTAATCAGTGTTAAGAGTTGCTTTAATGTGTTAAGAAATCTCTTAAATGTAGTTATTTATTGGTAATTAGATCTTCCATTGTTTTCCGATTTGTTTATGCAAAATTGCTCTCCACATAAAATCTATGCCTATCCTATCTATATTTGTAACCACAGTCTCAGCTACTCTAGTCACAACTTCAGTGTATCACTTACAACTGCAAACTAAAGACAAACTTCCTCAGCCTGGGTCTCCATTCACCACAACAGTTTTGTTGTTGTTGATCTGCTGGTCTTTCATTGTCTCCTGGCCTTCAGATTTAAATTTCTCATCCTAGTGCTCTCATTTTTGTCAACCCCTCAAGGCCTACAGCTCCCCAGCATCACACTGTTCCTTTATTTGACTGTCATAATTACTCCCTCCTCTTTTCCATTGGTGGCTGTACCTTTAGCCATTGGGCCCCATAATCAGGAATTTCTTTCTCAAACTGCCCCTACTCAAAAATACATCACTTTTACCAAGACTTTCTTCAGCCCTTCTGGAATCTCCATTCGGGTATTTTTGTCAAATTACATTCCTGATGGTCTTAGGATGTTCTTTAAGCTTGGTGGGGCTATGAAAATGCAAGTAGTCATTACCATGACTTAGTTAAGTATATTTTAAGTAAGTGCTAAAAGTGTGGATGTTTGTTTCAGCTTTGATGCTCTTTCAATGCAATAAGGCCACCAGAATGTTGGCATCCAGTTAGAAATTAAGGATCAGTCCAAGTCAAATGAATGAGGTCTGGGGGCATTCAAAGATAGTGCCCATTATACATGTATTGCAGCGGTGATGCCATTATCAAACTGCTCCACAGTGTGAACATTTGTGAAGGTCAATGTAACTGTTTTGTGCCATGATAAGTCCTTTGCCTTCTTTAAGATTGCAACAGCCATGAGGATTTCCACATGGGTCCAAAACTTGTGTTTAAAAAAAATGAACAAATCTTTAAATATAACCAAAATTTCACAATTCAAAAGAATGACAAGATATACAGAACAGAAATTACTGACTTTCTTTTGTTGAGTCCTGCTAAGTCTTTTTCATGCAATTATACACCTGACTGCTTGCTGTGAAGAGGAAGCAGTCAGTTCCATTCTTTTACAGCTACCTCTTTGGAGAGGTTCCAATCACAGACATAGGCTAGTCAAAATGCTCAAGGTGACATTATACACCAAATGGCACCTCTTGAATCTTTCATTTAACAATGGAAATTTGAATAGCCACGAGAGCTTATCCACAGCTGCAGAACTTTTGATTTTGAAATAATAACACATTGATCTTTTAATATAACTATTCACAACTCCAAACAGAAAGGAAGGGTATTTCCCTTACCAGGTCTTTCAACTTTCCAAGGGAAAAGCTGTGATATAACAAAACATCCATTAACGTTATAGCAAAAATTTGAAGCAACGTTTGACCTAACCATGAATTGGTAGAGTGAGAGTACAATAATGGGTATAGGATTATCTGAACCAGAGTGCATCACAAGGCAATCATAGCATTGAAACAACATGTAAGAATAGAGCTCAGTTCACCAATTATTCTGACTGGTGTTAAACAAACTGTATAATGCCACACTCCATAAGACCATAAGACATAGGAGTGGAAGTAAGGCCATTCGGCCCATCGAGTCCACTCCGCCATTCAATCATGGCTGATGCGCATTTCAGCTCCACTTACCAGCGTTCTCCCCGTAGCCCTCCAATCACCAGTCAGAAAGCTATAGTTCAACTTTGTTCATATTTTGCCAAACTATTAATGGTGCTATTAATAGTTACTGTTGATAAGCTATTTGATCACAGTATACATTATAGTTAAGACTGGCTACTTGGTGTCCACTTCTGACCTTTCAACAGGGGTCAAATAATAGCAATTAGCAAGTCCATTTTCCCTAACCCATGGGTACTAAGGCCAATTGCAGCATGCCTACCACTGCCTCAATTGAGCTGAGCCAACTCAGCACAGAGCAGGGACAGAACTGACAGCCTCACCTCAGTTAATTCCACACAAACTTGCTGAGCTGTCAAAACATTCCAGTTTCACAGTCTTCTTTAGGACAGTCCCTGGTCTTTGAACTATACAGGCTGTCAGCAGATAAGATATCAAACTACCTCATCAGGTTCAGTCCAAGTTGTAAATCAAATGGATACAAAATCTACATTCTCCATAAACTGTACATACCCAATGCATCAATTTAGGGCAGCACGGTGGCTAGCACTGCTGCCTCACAGCAGCAGAGACCCCAGGTTCAATTCCTGCCTCAGGTGACTGTCTGTGTGGAGTTTGCACATTCTCCCCGTGTTTTTGTGGGTTTCCTCTAGGTGCTCTGGTTTCCTCCCACAATCCAAAAAACGTGCAGGTTAGGTGAATTGACCATGCTAAATTGCCCGTAGTGTTAGGTAAATGGATCTGGGTGGGTTGTGCTTCGGCGGGTTGGTGTGGACTTGTTGAGCCGAAGGGCCTGTTTCCACACTGTAAGCAATCTAATCAATCTAAGAAATATTATAACAACATAGAAGCACTAACCCAGATGTTAGAAATTCCAGCTTCTTTGTCGGTGCAACATCGAGGGCCAAAGGGCCTGTTCTGCACTGTACTGTTTTAATTCAAATTGATTAAGCTGCAACATTTATTGACTCCTTCACTACAACAATTACTACATTTTAAAAGTGCTTCATCAACAGTAGTGTACTCAGGCTGAGAAATACATGACATATGCATAAGGCATTAGAAAGTGAGGCTATACACCAAGACCAGATCATATGCATTCTAGGATATTTAGGAAACAGTGAAAATTGCAAAAAGTACTGGCTATGTCATCCAATTTTCCTTAGTGACTGCACTGATGCCAGATAAATGGAGAATTGTAAGTGTTCAAAATAACATTCAGAAATAAATCCAGCAAAGTCTTTTTATCCTCAGTCCTGGGAAAACGTTTAGAAATAATAATCCAGGACACAATTAACATCCAATTAGACAAATGTGGATTAATCAATAAAAAGGTTATACAGATGTGATCAGAGAAATTATTTCCATTGTTCTCTGGTTCTTGACCACCAACTGAAGGTGAATGACAAAGAAACCATAATTGACTAAAGGAAAAACAATTTACAGGGCTAGTGGTTAGAATTTGGAATTTACTACAAGCGTCTGACAGAGGCAGATTCAATCGTGGCTTTCAAAATGCAGCTGGATTATTTGAGTATATTAAAAAAAAGGGCTGCGAGAAAAAGGTGGAGTGGAAACGATATGCTTGCCGAAAACCAGCAACCAAAATTAGCCGAACGGCCTCTCGCGCCGTAAACGTTCTCGGATCCGGTGTTTCTTGTTGCTACATGTCACAGTTGGTGGAGGATGTTGTTGCGCATGCTCTGGATCCTTAGTCAGGATTGTTTGGTCCAAATACTGTCTCAGAAGCTTAAAGACCACACAAACTTCCAGCGACACAACGCGATCCCCTCCCCTCGTACCCGCTCCACTTACTATGTACACGACATTTAAAGCAATTAGCGCATTCTTGGAACAGGTGAAACCACCGCAAACCATTCTCACTGCCGCTTGTATATCTGCTAACTGCTTCTTTCTCTCAGCCACTTGCTAATATCTCTTAGGCCTTGATGCCACCGTCATTCGCGACGCAGTTTGAGTCCCACCTCTCGCAAATCATTGGTACTCGCTATAGTCCCGTGACAGTCACTCTAATGTTTCATTTGATTACTTGCCTGTCAGTCATCCGGACTACTAAAAACTAGGCGTTTGTCCAGCCTTTCGTAATGCTCGTTTACTGATTGGACAGTTTCCATTGATGACAAAGTGGTCCCTGAAGGGACGTGTCGGAAACCCGCTTAAGTATTGGTTATCTTGATTGTCAATCACGTTGTAGTTAGAGGGAAAGGTCGTGTTATCATGGACTCGCCATTTAATAAATGGTTTCGCTGAGATGACAAAAAAGTTATCTCTTAACGGGAAGGTATTACCTTAAAGGGTTTAATTAAGTGAAACGACTCTTTTATAATAATAGAGTTGACATCAAACATTAAGTTTTCTTTACAACTGTTGCCTGACCAGTTGTATGAATTTCATCATAGAGTAAACGCTACGTTTTCTTAATCTTACGCAAACATCTCAACGAGCGCGAGTTTACCAGGAAAAGAGCTTAAGTTAACATTTGTACTTTTTTTCTCTCAGCGAAGGAGACCGAATGAAAACTGAAGCGTGACTAAATGGAGCTCTTTTAATGTTATGGAAGTTTTTGATAAGATACGTTTTGAGAAGATGTTTCTATTTACTGAGGAAGATCAGAACTGGGAAGATAAATATAAGATTGTTACCAATAAATCCAATAGCAGCTTCTTTACCCAGAGAACGATGGGAATATAGGACTCGATGTTAAGGTAACTATCATGATGTGGAGGAGCCGCTGTTGGACTGGGGTAGACGAAGTTAAAAATCACACAACACCACATTATAGTCCAACAGGTTTATTTCGGAGCACTGCTCCTTCATCAGGTAGTTGTGGAGCAGGACCATAAAACAGAATTTATACCAAAATATTACAGTGTCATGCAACTAAAATTATATATTGAACAAACCTAGATTGTGGGTGTAAGTTTACTCACTGAGCTGGAAGGTTCATTTTCAGATGTTTCATCCAGGTACTAGGCAACATCTTTAGTGAGCCTCTGGATGAAGCCTTCCATTCTTCAGTTAACTTAACTTTTTATTTTAAAAAATGACATCTCAGCTCAGACAATGTATTAAAGGTGTGAGGTTAGAGTCTGTCTGTATCCCAATCTTGAGTCAGACTGATTCTATTTCTAAAGTGGAATTTACAAAATATTACATAGATTGACTGCCTGCAGATTTTGAACTTTTTGAGCAAAATGAAATGTATCTGCAAATACATGGGGTGGCACAGTGGCTCAGTGGTTAGCACTGCTGCCTCATAGCACCAAGGTCCCAGGTTTGATTCTAGCCTTGGGTGACTGTGTGGAGTTTGTACATTGTCCCTGGGTCTGTGTGGGTTTCCTCCCACAGTCCAAAGGTGCGCAGGTCAGGTGAATTGGCCATTCTAAATTGCCCATAATTTGTGTGCATTAGTCAGAGGGAAATGGGTCTGGGTGGGTTCCTCTTCGGAGGGTTGGTGTGGACTTGTTGGGCCAAAGGGCCTGTTTCCACACTGTAGGGAATCTAATCTAAATATACTTTTGCAAATATACATTCACCCTGTAGACTTGTATGTCATGTGTGTGCGTGTGAGTGCACATGAGAGATTGTGTGTTTGTGTGTGCAAGCTTGGTAAAGTGTGTGTAAGTGTGATGGAGTATAAGCGTGTATGTGTGTGAGAGAGAGAATCTGTGTGTAAGTATGAGAGAGTGTATCGTGTAGTGGGGTCACCTGTAGTGTGACATGAACCCAAGGTACCAGTTGCGGCCATCCTCATGGGTACCGAACTTGGCTATCAGCCTTTGCTTGGCCACTTTGCGTTGTTGCCTATCCCAAAGTCTGCCTTGGAGATTGGTCACCCGAAGATCTGAGGCCAAAATAGAACTAATCTGACTCAAGACTGGGATACAGACAGCCTCTAACCTCACACATTTAATACATTGTCTGAGCTGAGATGTCACTTTTTTTTTAAACTTTTGTTTATCTCAAGAATGTGTGACTTAAAAGAAGTTCTGGGATTTACATATTAATGAACTAAAACCTGCAACCCATTCTTAAAAGTGAAAGACTTGATAGTGATCTAGGCTTTTTCATAATATCATTTCAGTTGCATGACATTATAATCTTTTGCTATAAATTCTGTCTTATGGACCTGCTCCACAACTACCTGATGAAGGAGCAGCGCACTGAGAGCTAGTGCTTCCAAATAAACCTATTGGACTATAGCCTGGTGTTGTGTGATTTTTAACAAGATAAATATTGTTAATGCAGTGAAAACAGGGAGGGAAAGTTGGATAAATACATGGAGAAAGAAAAAGATGTTGACAGGATGAGATCAGGTGGGATTGGGAGGTGGCTGATGTCGGACATAAACCAATTTGGCAGAACAGCCGATTTCTTTGCTATTAATTTTCTGTAACTTTAAAGCTTCCCAGATATAGAATTAGCTTTATTGTCAAACGTACTGATGAGTACAGTGTTAAGTTGACATGTCGCCACTTGTGGCACTACCTTAGGTACAGATTCTAAAGTACAATTTCTTAGGGGAAGAAAAATAATAAAGAAATAAAATGCCCAGCAATAAATTAGAAAAATAGAGAAATAACAGTTCAGAATAACAGTCATTCCAACCCAGAACCCACGGGGCTTCACCTCGTGGCTGGGAGTCAGGGTTCACGCTGAGGCTGGGAGTCGGTACTGGCTTCTGCCCCAGACAATGCTGCCCAAGGACGGGAGGTAAAAAGAATTCAAAAAGAGAGAGGAAAAAAAGAAAAGAAGTAGACACACTCTGGCTCTGAAGTCCTACTCTGCTGCCATTCTTGTAGAAGAATCATCTGAATTACTGTACATCAAACAGAGTTAAAACTGTCCTGCACATGTGAATTAGGAGCAAGAGTAAATTATTTTAGTCCTCAAGCCTGTACCACCATTCAATAGGATCATGGTTGATCTGATCTATGGCCATAGCTTCACATTCCCAGCTACCTAAATAACCTTTGACTTCCTTGTTAATCAATAACCTACAGTATATACTTATATTATGTGCTGTTTCGGAAATAGTTTACGCCTGAGGCACATTCCTAGAAAAGGATTGCTTGTAAACGAACAAATCCTGGGCCTAATAGCTCTCAACTATTGAATTGCTCTCCTAATAGTTGATAATTCCAGCAAAAATATTAATGAAAAACCAAATTAGCTATTTTCCATTTCTACACCTGTAAAGAACATGCAAATAAACAGTTTTGAATGTTTCATATGTTATGCAAAAAGGCCTGGTTCATTGTGGCTTGAAATGGCATTTGTTTTTTTTTAAATGCTTTGCATTATGGGATTTTTAAAGCTCTGTATTTTGGAAAGCATTTCCTGTAATTCCATTTATTGGATATTTTCTATTTTAACTATTTTCTGGTAATCTTGATCCTAATTTGATCTTTAATTAAAGATCCATAGAATACTTACTTTCACAAATGCTAACTGGCCTGATTGTAAAGTACCTGCAGTACTTGACAGTGCAATAGGTGATGATGTGCAACTATTTGTCACTTTATATGACACATATTTTATAGTCTGTTGCCCTAAGGGTACATGGAGTTCCCACAGCTGACGCAAAAGTCCTTCTGATTCTTTTTCAGCTTTTTAAAATTGTTACAAGATATTTCTAGTGTCCAAAATCATAAAATTAAACCAAAAAATACAGGCTTCTCAATAACCTGTTTAAATTTACCCGGTTCTTTTGGTATTTTTATGCCTTCCTTAAAGATTTTACTTGAAGGTCTCAGCTTCTCCCAAAGACCTGTGCTTGAATTTGATAATTTGAACTAAAACTGTGATGCTAATCTGAACTTGGATTGTGCGTTCTGAACATCTGAAGTGTATCGTTTTTTTAAATGATTCATTATTGGTGTTCTTTATTCGTCTTCAGCTTCTTACACTTTCTGCATAATTTTCATGATAGTGAATGATAAGAGGAAACATATTACCAACCTTACTGAACACACAGGTAAAATTTGAGATTTCTTTGCTGTGAGATAAAGAAAGAGCCAACTGTTTTAATTATACTTTTTAAATTATACTTTTAACTATAATTTAAAAAAAAGATACTTTTTTTATGAACCATATTTAACTGAGGGTGTTACAGAGGGAGACTGGATTGAAAGAAAGTGAGTAAGAGGCTCAGGTCCAGAGCATGGAAGAGTTTATTTCCTCCAAATTGAATTTTTTAAAAGAAAAAGACCAGTTCAATATGGAAAACCTGTGAAAGCAAAAGAAAACAGCAAGAGATTGGAAGGGAGATGTGATAATAGTTGAATGTGAGGAGGCTATCAGCAAACCACCTCGAAGGAAATGCGTGAGAGTGGATGGAGACTTGAGAGAAAACCAGCTGCAATAGCTTAAAGGAGAGAGGCAGATACAGGGGTTGTGTGTAGTTCAAAGGGAAAGAGGTACATGTTGAGGGAACAGGTGGTAGCAAGAGTCTTAAGTAATGGGTGTCATAGATAGAGATGTACATCATGGAAACACATCCTTCAGTCCAACTTGTCCATGCCGACCAGATATCCTAAATTAATTTAGTCCCATTTACCAGCATTTAGCCCCTATCCCTCTAAACCTTTCCAATTCATATACCTATCCAGATGCCTTTTAAATGATGTAATTGTACGAGGCTTCATGTGGCAGTTCAATCCATACACGCACCACCCTCTGCGTGAAAGAATTGCCCTTTCGGTCCCTTTTAACTCTTTTTTTCCCCCCTCACCTTAAACCTATGTCCTCTAGTTTTGGACTCCCTTACCCTGCGGATAAGACCTTGACTGTTCACCCTATCCATGCCCCTAATGATTTTATAAACCTCTATTAGGTCACCCCCTAGCCTCTAATGCTCCAGGGAAAATAGCCCCAGTTTATTCAGCCTATAGCTCAAACCCTTCAACCCAGGGAATATTTTTTCTGAAATCTTCTCAAGTTTAACAAAATCCTTCCTATAGCAGGGATTCCAGAATTGAATGCAGTTTTCCAAACGTGGCCTCACCAATGTCCTTTTACAGCTGCAGCATGACCTCCTAACTCCTATATTCACGGAGCTGACAAAAAAAGGCAAGTGTATCAAACGCCTTCTTCACTACCCTGTCTACCTGTGATTTCACTTTCAAGGAACTATGAACCTGCAGTCCGCACTCTCCTTGTTCAGCAACACACCCCAGAACCTTACCATTAAGTGTATAAGTCCTGCCCTGATATGCCCGACCAGAATGTAGCACCTCGATTGGATCTTGATTAAACTCCATCTGCCACCTCTCTGGTCATCAGCCCATCTGATCAAGGTACTCTGAGGTAACCTTCTTCACTGTCCACTACACCACACATTTTGGTGTCATCCGCAACTTTACTAACCAAACCTCCTATATTCACATCCAAATCACTTATAT
Organism: Chiloscyllium punctatum; assembly: GCF_047496795.1. Taxonomy (NCBI): domain Eukaryota; kingdom Metazoa; phylum Chordata; class Chondrichthyes; order Orectolobiformes; family Hemiscylliidae; genus Chiloscyllium; species Chiloscyllium punctatum. The sequence goes on along the minus strand of NC_092791.1, from coordinate 31,180,272 downwards.
AAATGACAAAAAGCAGTGGATCCAGCACTGAACCCTGTAACACAATGCTGGTCATGGAACTCCAATCCAAAAAGCAGCTCTCCACTCACTGTTTCCTATGTTCAAGCCAATTTTGTATCCAAATAGATAGTTCTCCCTGTATTCCATGTAATCTAACCTTGTTAACCAGTCTACTACACAGAGATTGTTGGTCGCCTTGCAGAAATCTATATAGGCCGTGTTCACGGCTCTGCATTAAGCCTCTTTGTCACTTCAAAAAAAGTCAATCAATTTAGTGAGTCACAATTTCCCATGCACAAAGCCATATTGACTATCCCATTCAATCCTTGCATTTTCAAATGCATGTAAATCATGTCCCTCAGAATCCCCTTCAACAACTTGCCCACCACTGATGTCAGGCTCACTGGTCTACAGTTCCATGGCTTTTCCTTACCACCTTTCTTCAGTAATGGCACCACGTTAGCCAACCTCCAGTCTTCCAGCACCTCACCCTTGGCTATTGATGATACAAATATCTCAGCAAGGGCCCCAGCAATCACTTTGCTGGCTTGCCACAAAGTTGTGGGTATACCTGATCCGATCCCAGGGATTTATCCATCTTTATCTGTTTTAAGACATCCACTTTTCAAGATATCAGTATTTATTTCCCCAGGTTTGTGAATTGAAGATAAAAGGATAAAGATGCAATGGGCTGAGGAGGATATGAGAGTTATGGGGAAAGGGAGTTAGGGCCACCTCAGATTAAGCTATTGGACAGGGAGTGGGAATTGCCAGATGAACTAATGGTAGGAATCTCACTACCTGAACATTCTGATATTCTCTGCCATAATCTTGTCCAATTTTGGGTGGGATTCTGGAGCAAACTTCCTTTTTTTTTACTGCTGTGTTTGCATGGATTCACTTTCTGTACAAACATTGTTCCTGTTGTATTTTGTAATTTTTGAAAATCAATTTCTTCTCTTTATTAATCCTTATTAATATGTGTAAACCGGTCACACTCATTTCTGTCCAACCTGTAGGTTTCCCAAATTGCTATAATTTTATTAAATTTAATTACCAGTAATTATAATGCAAAATTCTGGTAGAATATCTGCCTTGAAATGGGGTTTGAATTCCATCTCTGCACATCGGTCCAGTTATGAATGGCCTTATAACCCCATTTTACCTGAAGACTACAGTTGACTCCCCATGTGCATTGCCACAACCTGTCACCTAGCAGACAAGTTAAACAAAATAATGTTTCTTGTGATCTGAATTTGCCAGAGCTGATATGATCAATAGACTTTGACCAAGTGGCAGTCAGTGAGTACATAAAGCATACAAAAGGATCTTGCATCTGCACAAGCTATCAGCACATTTGGGTCTGGAAATATTAATGTGAATATTATTTCACTGATTTAGGGTGATGTTTGTTTTTGTGAAAATGAAATTTAAATTAAATGCAAGGCAAATGCTTTTTTTTTAGCCTTGTTCTTAAAATTATAATTATCAGCACTTCTATTGTTTTGTTGTTGCAGGAATTCAATAGTTCAGCTAGCAATATGTTCCACCAAGAGCTAGAAACTGCAAATGATGTAAGTCCGAAATAAAAATGTTTACTTATAACGTTTTGTTAGTGGTATCCTCTTCTTGAAATAGTTTTAGAGATGCCCTGGTCACGACATCAGCTGGAACCAAAAAGATATATTTATAACTCAAATTATTAATTGTCTATAACTACTCTTTCAAGATTTGATGTTATTTTGGCCTCCTTTCCTGTCTGGTTGATGATCTATGATAGGGAAGCCAGATTGTCAATTATCACCTCTTAGGTCATTATTTATATTGAATGATAAATTCCACTTCCCCATACCCCATTCACCAAAACAAATATATTAACAGAGTTATACTTTGAGTTGATGGTTAATCTGTTGTTTAAAGCAGTGTTTAAATTAATGACTTACTCATGTAACTGAGAAACTACTAATAACTACGAGAACCCTTATACAATGAACATGTAATCTCTCCAAGATAGATTTTGAACCCAAACCATGCTTTGCCTCTGGCAAGTGATAGGACCCTCCAATAATTAGACTTTTTTTTAAAAAAAATGATACATTTATAATTTATCATTCTTCCTGCAGCCCTTTAGTTTCTGTTTTTACGACCAGATTAAAATATAGCTAGTTCTGCCAACAGTCAGATTTTTATCTAAAAACAGCTGTCTCCAGGAGGTCTGCTTGGAAAGGTAGTGTTGGAAATCTTAACTACTCTCAGAAAGATCCGTTTGCCTTTAATTTAAACTCCTTTAAAATAGATAATAGCTACATAGTTGACAATGAAGAAGAGCAGTTTACTTACCCAAAACATACCATCTATATACTAGAGTAACAGTTGATCTCAGAATTTCATTCTTCTTATACCTCATGTATCAGGCTACCCCCAGCTTTTATCCAAAACTTTAAACTCTTTACTTACTGGTAAAGTTATCCTCACTCTAGTGCAAACCTACTTGATATAATCAGAAAATAGCACACCTCTGAAGGGCTAATAATAAATGTGCAAACAGAGATAAGCCTGATATGTGGTCGCAGTGGGAAGCCAAAGTTGCCAACTACAGTGTATGCCAATAAAAATCACCAGAACAGGCTTTCAGTTTCTCGAGGATCTATCCAAATCTTCATTCTAAAAGAACAAGGAAAATTAGATATTCCAAGTTTCAAAGTCTGCTTAGATGCCAGATTTTTAAAGGCAAGCAGGATTGTAATGAGACAAAAGACCAAGATTTTGCAGCTTGTCCCAGCAGAAGTCGATGACAGACTAAAGAATTTCCATGGTTTATAATCAAACATTGACAAAAGAATGGATACGGATTGGCCTATATTGGGAACATGGATGAGATCCCATGAATTTTGACATGCTGACCAGTCAAATGATGAGCCAAATCGGAGAGGAAACAGTGAAGACAACTGACCGTAAAAGAGTAGATTCACCATTGTACTGTTGTGTATGTCTGACAGTGTAAAACTTGAGCAACTGTGATATTCAAGAGAAAATCCTTCCCAAAATAGTAATTCCCAAAAGAAATAGTTGGCTAATGTTCATAAACATTATGACGGAGGTGGTTTAAAATATGATTGAGGAAAATTTGGTGGTTCCTTCCCAAGAAGATTACGGAAAGAAATCAAGTCTTCTCATATGTGACATGTTCAGATCACACTTTATCAATGATGTTCTTGCTGACATTAGGTTTCAAAGGAATAATTTTGCAGTAATTCCTGAGTAGTCTAACCAATCTTATTCAAACATTGGATGTCTTTCTAAACAGGCCCTTTCAGGATGGCATGAGACAAATATTAAATCACTTGATGATCAAAGGTGATAAGACATTTATTAAGGGTAGCCTGTGGGCTCCAACGTTAGCGATGCTGTGTGATGGGTTGGAGAGGCCTGAGATGAAAACAGAATGGAGATTGTTGTTAAACCATTCAAGAAATGTGGGATATCAAATGCAATCTTGCTCAGAAATGATAATTTATGGAATGATCTGGCTGATGACTATGTGATTGCTTATAGTGATGATGATCCATATCACTGACATTGAAGAAGCCGATTGAGATGAGTTATTTGGTTCTGAAGTCAAGGAGGAAGATGATTACATGCTCAGAGAATGCCCTGCTGCTTAGTATTTCTATGTATTATGAAAAACCATTTGAACTTTTGTAAATATGTATGTTAAACCTTTTTGGTTTTGATGAAATTGAATTTAGTGTACAGAAATGAATGTCACACTCTATGAAGATATTTCATAAATAAAAATATCAATAATACCTTTTTGGTTTCTTTTGCAGTACTTTCAGGATTGTTGGGTACAGTCTCCAACCTGGCAACTCTGCAATAGTGAGATGATGGGAGAGGGTGGATTTCAACCTCTCCAACATGTTACTTGTTTAAGTCAACTTCGTACTTTATAAACTAAAAATGTAGTCTTACAAACTTACATGAGTATATATTATCCTTTCAGTGGTATTGTACAAATAACAGAAAAAAAAGGGAGCTAAAGATTAAAATTGTAAGTCAACCAAATATTATTTCAGTTTTGAAAATGCAGTTTTGAAATGCTTCATTTTCATATGAGAACCTGGAGCATATTAATGCATTTAATCTTGTAGTTTTAATGGTCAGTCTCGGGTATCTCGTCTATCTCTCCTGTGCTTTTGAACACAAGATTTTCTTTCTCTTTCACTTCAACTGAAAGATTTGACCAATGGCTTCAGTGTGTTTTTAGATGATGTTCTCTTGAGGTTCTTCAAAATAATGGGAACAAAGACAAATTGCTGGAATGTCACTGCATGGAGACTGTCATCTAATAGTGGTTTTTGTTGATTACTGACAAAATTGCCCAGTAGATGTAGCTCTTTGTAAAGGAATCAGTTTGTCACTTATCTTTGTTACTATTAACCAAGGAAAATATTTAGTTGCCTCACTTTAAAAAGATAAAACTCATATTAAATGCTTAGCACAAATTACTTTGGTTTGGTACTTAATGTCAAGTGCTACGTAAACTGCTGTGGTTAGTTTGTAGTTTCTACTTAGAATCAGAAAACCAGTCATTTACTTTCAAGTTACAGTGTAGAACTGTCCAAGCTACAAACTAGTCTTCCCTCATGATCAATACAGATACACCAGGAAAATGTATGAAGAAAATTTAAAGCTGGTCTCCTTCCTATCGGAAAGATGTTGTGAAACTTGAAAGGGTTCAAAAAAGATTTACAAGGATGTTGCCAGGGTTGAAGGATTTGAGCTATAGGGAGAGGCTAAATAGGCTGGGGTTCTTTTCCCTGGAGCTTCGGAGGCTGAGGGGTGACCTTAAAGAGGTTTACAAAATTGAGGGGCATGGATAGGGTAAATAGGCAAAGTCTTTTCCCTGGGGTCGGAGAATCCAGAACTAGAGGGCACAGGTTTAGGGTGAGAAGGGAAAGATATAAAAGAGACCTAAGGGGCAACTTTTTCATGCAGAGCGTGGTATGTGTTTGAATGAGCTGCCAGAGGAAGTGGTGGAGGCTGGTGCAACTGCACCATTTCAGAGGCATTTGGATGGGTATATGAATCGGAAGGGTTTGGAGGAATATAGGCCAGGTGCTGGCAGGTGGGACTAGATTGGGTTGGGATATCTGGTCAGCATGGATGGGTTGGACCGAAGGGTCTGTTTCCATGCTGTATATCTCTATGACTCTCCTTGTGTCTGTTACCTGAGGTTAGTGCTGCAAGTGAATTCATTTTATCTTAAGAAACCAAGTAGATAGAGCAAAGCTGTGAAGCCAAAGTGGCTCTAAAGAAGAAAATATAACTCCAAATGTTTCACCTACAATGAATTACTTTGAAAAGCAAACAAGTTTTTTTTTTCTGGCATTCTGTATGCAGCAAGCTCCCACAAACAAGATTCTTCTGTGTCTCCATCAACTTGGCAAGAGCCCTGTTGATCTTCATGTAAGTGGCAAATATTTGATCTCTGAAGACATAATTTTGAGAGGAGAACATAATGCTGAACTGAAATATAAAATGAATTTGTATCAAACCAGTGAAGCTCCCTGAAGTCTGCAAATAGTAACTCAAAGCTACTCATTTCAACCAATTTGCGCTATGATGGTCTCAAGAAATGAATTTCACATTTCACAACGACAGGACGTGCCAGAATGCTTTGCACCTGATGCCATACTTGTTGGACTGTTGCATTCCAGGTAAAGACTAATAAATGAGATCCATTTCTAATGTCATTACACAATTAGAAATACACACCATGTTGCTGACTATATAAGTTCTTGAACAAAGATTAAATTGATCCAGAAGGGATTTTCACCCTCCTCCTCAGGAAATATTTCTTAGAATCTTAATCATATACTGGATTTTTGCAGCAAACCATATACTTTACAGATATGTGATGTCTATATGTGAGTGAGTTAATTATTTCAATTCTTTTCTAAATGCTACAGAATTCTCTAATTCTCAGACTTCTGCAAAGCCATCTTTTGAGAAACAGCTTAAAAACTCAGATTTACAGTCTGAGTATGCTGACTTTCTCTTTGTGAAACATCAAAGACTACTTTTGCTTTTATCAGTTTGTGGAAGGTGTTCTACTTGAAAAGGCCAATGTACTGCACTGCCTTGTTTCTGTTTTACCTTTCTGACCCTTTGGTTTAATATTGGGTCCTCTAGTCTAATGCAAACTTTCAGGTATTTCAGAGTTCTATTTTAATTACACAACTTCTGCAATTTATCTGTTTGCTCAAATTGGACAGGAAGCATAATTTTCTCAAGGCTAGGTTTTGAAACATCAGTGTTCAATTGTATTAATTGGAACCAATGTATCAATTTTCTCCACCCCTAAACACTTGAATGTGACACATCAATGCAAAAATGCCATATTATTGGTAGACCAGTGAAAGTAAGCTGTGGAACCTCTCTCTCAAATATAAATGGTGGCAAAGGGAGACCTACATAGAACATTACAGCGCAGTACAGGCCTTTCGGCCCTCGATGTTGCGCCAACCTGTGAAATTAATCTGATGCCCATCTAACCTACACTGTTCCATTATTATTCATATGTATGTTCAATGCTCATTTAAATGCCCTTCACATCGGTGAGTTTACTACTGTTGCAGACAGGCTGTTCCATGCCCCTCCTACTCTCTGAGTAAAGATACTACCCCTGATATCTGTACTCTCTGATTATCTTGTACGTCTCAATTAAGTCACCTCTCAACCTTCTTCTCTCCAACGAAAACAGCTTCAGTTCCCTCAGCCTTTCCTTGTAAGACCTTCCTTCCATAGCAGGCAATATCCTACTAAATCTCCTCTGAACCCTTTCCAAAGCTTCCACATCCTTCCTATAATGTGGTGATTAGAACTGTACTCAATATTCCAGGTGCGGCCATACCAGTGTCTTGTTCAGCTGAAGCATGACCTTGTGGCTCCGAAACTCAATCCCCCTACCAATAAACGCCAACACACCACATGCCTTCTTAACAACCCTATCAACCTGGGTGGTAACTTTTAGGGATTTATGCACCTGGACACCAAGATCCTTCCCTCCTTTCCCCCCCCCCCCCCCCCCCCCCCCACCCCCGACAAGCAGTTTCCTCATTTCCCTTTCCCCCACCTCACCCCAGTTCCAAATTTCCAGCTCAGCACTGTCCCCGTGACTTGTCCTATCTTCTTTTCCACCTATCCACCCCGACCTATCACCTTCATCCCCTCCCCCAATCACCTATTGTACTCTATGCTACTTTCTCCCCACCCCCACCCCCACCCTCCTCTAGCTTGTCTCTCCACACTTCAGGCTCTCTGCCTTTAGTCCTGATGAAGGGCTTTTGCCCGAAACGTCAATTTTACTGCTCCTCAGATGCTGCCTGAACTGCTGTGCTCTTCCAGCACCACTCATCCAGAATCTGGTTTCCAGCATCTGCAGTCATTGTTTTTACCAAGATCTGTCTGTTCATTTACACTGCCAAGAATTTTACCTTTAGCCCAGTACTCTGCATTCCTGTTGCTTTTTCTGAAGTGAACTACCTCACACTTTTCCACATTAAACTTCCTAAGAGGGAAACCAGAGAATGCATATTCTGCTTGGAAAAGACAGACGAAGTTTACTACTGGGTGGAAAATGCTCCTTCAGGATCTTCACACAGCATTCTTGGAATGTGACACTGATCGTCATTGATGGTGTGCTGTTGCCCTCTAGTGTTCTTTATTGGAGAACATTGTGGGGATTTGGGACTTCCTTACAGTTAAAATTGAGGCTTACCATCTCTCAGACACACTTTCCAAGGAACTGCAACGTTCTTTTCTATTTCTGTTCCTTCTATTTATTCTTTCTATAATAATCCCCAAATTTAAAAATAACTATTTTTAGTATCACCCAAATTATTGCTTCCCCCCCACCACCATTGACTTCTCTCTTCTACGTCTCAAACTGAGTAACACCCTGCAATTTGTGCCACGGACCTTCATCCAAGTTTCTGAACAAAATTAGAAAATACTGTCATCCTGTCTAACTAGAATCTTTCAGTCTGTTTGTGTGGCCCAGCATGTCTCTCATTCAATTATTACCATCAAGCCAGGGGATCAACTCTGGTTTAGTGGAGAGTGCCGGAGTGCATGTCAGGAGCAGAACCTGGGATACCTAAAAGTAAGGTGTCAACCTGGTGAGGTTACCAAACAGGACTACTTGCATGTCAAACAGAATAAGCAGCAAGTAAGAGACAGAGCTAAGCGATCCCACAACCAGTGGATCAGATCTAAGGTCTGCGATCCTGCCACATCTAGTTGTGAATATTAATGAACAATTAAACAACTCAATGGAGGAGGAGACTCCACAAATATCCCCAATCTCAACAATGGAAGAGCAGAGTACGTCTGTGCAGACAAGACTGAAACATTTGCAGTATCCTTCAGCCAGAAGTGCCAAGTGGATGATCCATCTTGGCCTGCTGCAGTGATCCCTAGCATTACAGATACCAGTCTTCAGCCAATTTGATTCACTTCATGTGATATCAAGAAATGGTTGGAGGTACGTGATATTGCAAACATTATGGGCCCTGATAACGTTCTGGCAATAATACTGATGCCTTGTGCTTCAGAATTTGCTGCACACCTAGCCAAACTATTCTAGTAGAGCTATAACACTGGCATCTACCTGACAATGGGGAGAATTGCCAGGTATGTCCTGTGCACAAAAAGCAGGCCAAATCCAACCCAGCCAGCTACCACCCCATCAGTCTGCTTTCGATCATCAGTAAAGTGATGGATGGTATCATCAAGAGTGCTACCAAGCAGCACCTGCTCAGCAATAAGCTGCTTAGTGACGCCCAGTTTGGGTTCTACCAAGGCCACTCAGCTCCTGACCTCATTACAGCCTTGGTTCAAGTGTAGACAAAAGAGCTGAATTCCAGAGGTAAGGTGAGAGTGACTGCCCTTGACATCAAGGCCACATTCAAGTCTGGCATAAGGAGCCATAGCAAAACTGGAATCAATGGCAATCAGGGGCAAACTCTCCACTAGTTGGAGCCATAACTGACATATAGGAAGATGGTTGTAGTTGTTGAAGCTCAGTTATCTCACCTACAGGAAATCACTACAGGAGTTCCTCAGGGTGGTGTCCTAGGCCCAACCATCCTCAGTTCCTCCATCAATTACGTTCCCTCCATCTCAAGGTTAGGAGTGGGGATGTTTGCCGATAATTACATAATGTTCAGCAATATTTGTGACTCCTCAAATGCTGAATAAATCGATGTTCAAATGCAACAAGACCTAGACAATATCCAGGCTGGGGCTGATAAGTGGCAAGTAACAATCATGCCACACAAATGTCAGCCAATGACCATCTCCAACAAGAAACAATCCAACTACTACCCATTAACATTTAATAGTGTTACCATCACTGAATCCTCTACGATCAACATCCTGGGAGTTACCATTGACGAGAAACTGAACTAGACTAGCTATATACAGTAAATACAATGGCTACAAGAACAGGTCAGAGGCTAGGAACACTGCGGTAAGTAATTTACCTCATGACTCCCCAAAGCCTCTCCACCATCTACAAGGCACAAGCCAGGACTGTGCTGGAGTACAGTCTAGGAAAAGAATTTGCACAGAGAAAAACATCAACACAGACCTGGAGAGCAACTCTACAGAGGAAGATATAACGAGAAGATTTGACCACTGGCTGGTTTTAAAATTTGCATTTTTCAGTAAACCTTAATCGGGGGTTTTATCGGACTAGTATTATCGAAGAGAAAGTAAAAGTTAGGTTAAAGGAAGGAGTTGTAAATAGTTGTTAGTTAATTATTCTCTGTTATATTTTAAGAAGTAAAGTTGTTAATTTTTACTTTAAATAGTTCTTGGCCTCTTAAATTTTCACTGGTTACTGCACAGGATAAATCTCTCTGTGTTGCTGGTTTAAATTAAGCAGGGGAGGGGTTTACCTGTATTGTAACAGTTTTATTCTGAAGGTGAAAGGAGTACTGTACCTTTAAGAGAGTTAAAAGCTAGCAGAACTACCTGACAGCACCAAGTGATCTGAACAAGATATAATGTAACCTTGTGGTCCAGTAGCTATGGTAGCTGGTTCCCTTAAGACAACAAAACAAATTCAAATTCAGCCAATCAGTTTAAATTATACCTAAAAATACCAAGCTCCAATCAAGTTTGAATTTAGTATATTGACAATATTAAAAACCAATGAAACTGTGTGATGCTTTGGAGCATAAGACTGGGAAAAATTGAACAGTTGAGGGAGAACTGTCAAAAGGCCAACAGATGTAGGCTGCTAGTCAAAACTCTGTGAGAGGTTTCAGGTTCAAATCCTGGATGAGCCCCGATACTGTTATGACACAGGTTAAACCCCCCCCCCGCCTCCCCCGCTTAATTTAAATCAGCAACACAGAAAGTATTTATTTTGTGCAGTAATCTGTGAAAATTTGAGAGGCCAAGAACTATTTAGAGTGAAAATTAACAACTTTATTTCTCAAAGTGTAACAGAATAATTAACTCACAACTATTTACAACTCCTTCCTCTAACCTATCTTTTACTTTCCCTTCTAAAATACTAGTCTGATAAAACCCCTGATTAAGGTTTACTGAAAAACTCAAATTTTAAAACCAGCCAGTGGTCGAATCTTCTCATTATATCTTCCTCTGTAGAGTTACTCTCCAGGTCTGTGTTGATGTTTTCCTCTGTGCAAACTCCTTCCCTAGACCGGTACCTCTCAGAGAGTTTTGACTGTCACTTCTAGAAGAACTATCCACTTGTATAGTGTCTACATCCTGTCTATTAAAACGTTCCAAAGTACTTTTTATTTTAGGGATTTGTATTGTAATACTATTGTTTGGTAAACATGGCAACTATACTGCAACTTGTTAGCTGCCAAAAATCAATATAGACCAAATTCCCCACTGCCCTGTTGCTCAGTGATGCGTGAGTCTCTTAGCCCTGCTTAGTGGAAATGGGAAATTGCTGAGCCTGACACCTTGAGATGGGCAAGAGTTTGCGTGTATTAACTGAACAAAAGGAGAAAAGAGAGTTCCAACCTGAACAGGGGTTGGGAAGATGAGTGCCAGTTGGAACTGAGGGAAGAAGAATACCAGCTTGAACAAAGAAGTAGAGTGGAAGAAGATTAGTGCCAGTTTGAATGAGGAGATGAAAAAAATGATGGAGAAGAGTGCTGGACTGAGTTGTGAAAAACATAAGAACTTGGCCTTTACGTTACTTGTTTGCAGAGGACTAAATTCCATTCACAATGTTAAGGATCAGGAATGGAGTGGGGGTTGTATTTTCTATGAATATGAACTAGAAATAGCAATGTGGAATACTCCAGAAATGGTGGGAGGGGAGTAGGCAAATTATTATCCTATTTTCCTGTAGTCTGCGGGACATATCTGACCCTCCCTCTATATCTCCTAATTGATGCAGAGACTACGCTCTAAGTTTGAATTTCTGCCATCCCATAATGGCTGTGCATACCATCCAATCCAACTTACTAACTTGCTAACTTTTTCTTTTCCTTTCTGTAGTCTCGTTAATTGGGAGATCTTTGAAGTCATAACATTGGTTTCCATTCTGATGATACCCACACCATTCACTTCTACTTCAATACTTTAGACTGCTTGTTGAGAAGCCAATCTTGCATAAACCAAACTTTCTCTAGTTCAATACTTGGAGACCAAAACAATTGTTTTAATTCTCACCCACAAACCTTATTCCCAGCCACTGATTTTATCATCCTACTTGGCCACTGCCTTAGACTGAACTAAATGGTTTAAAATGTTGGCTTCCCATTTGCTAAACTTCTCCCACTCTGATACTTTTTAATGCCTACCTTTGATTTAGTATCCTATCCTCATGTCTCCACTTATGGTTCAGCATCAATTTTTGTCTAGTTATGTCCCTGCCTTGGGATGATTTTGCTATGTTAAAGACACTATATACTTGCAAATTATTATTATTGGTGAATTTTGTATGTGAAATTTCAATCTCCCTACCCTTGTGGCTCAAGATTGAGATTAGGCATAACTATACACTGCCAAGGAAGGGGAAGCCAAAAGCTTAGAAATTACATGCTGAAGGATTAGTTCTGGCTGACAGTTCAAATGGTATTACTTTGTATTTATGAGTGATATTGTGGTCTACGAAGTTATCCACATTTCATTTTGCTGGGAATTAAGAGAAAGTATTTCAAAAGCCAGAAACCTGAAATAGTATTAGAAAATGTTGGAAATACACAGTAGGTCTGTCAGACAAAAGTGCAGGCTGTTTGTCAGTTTCTGATCCTTTGTTCCCTGATGTGTGTTTCTGATCTCAAATTATGCTATTGCAAATGGTGGGGATTAACTAGTGGGAACCAAACATCTTCCAGTCAATTATTTCCATAACTATATATGGCCGTGTCTTCATTTTGTTTGACATTTGCCTTTGTACAGTTCACAAAAGAGCTGCTAAGTGGCTTCTATGTAACAGCATTGCAAATTAAGTAGTATGCAAACAGTTTAGAGTCAAAGTTAAAAATCACACAACACCAGGTTATAGTCCAACAGGTTTAATTGGAAGCACACTAGCTTTCGGAGCGATGCTCCTTCATCAGGTGGTAGTCAGTTTAGAGTCAGGCTTGGTTCATAGGTAGCTTTGCCAGTCTGAGTCAAAAGGCCATAGATTCAAAGTTCACTCCATAGACTTATACACCTAATTCTGGTTGACACCACCAGTGCAATATCAATGGAGTGCTGCATTTCAGACAAGACGTTAAAACATCTGAACCTACCTTCTTAGGAATATAAAAGATCCCAATGGCATTACTTGAAGAGCAGAAAAGATCTCCCCAATGTCTTGGCCACCAAAAGCAATAGCACGTTATCTGGCCGTTTTATCTCATTTCTATTTATGGATGCTTGTTGTCACATAATGGCTGCCATATTTTCAATTAATAACAATAGCCACACTTTAGAAGTACTTCACTGGCTATAAATTGCTTTAGGGCATCCTGATGTTGTGAATGGTGTTCTTGAAAAGCGCATCTTTTGTGCAATTTTTACACATTTTGTGTGTTGCTTGAGGGCTGCTTGTACCAGTGGCTGTCCTACTGGTCATGGACCAAGATTGGGATTGGCTGATACCATCTCCTCACTGTAGAATCACTCTGGTAAAATGCACAATTGACAAATCAGTGAGGTACCAGAAAGCTATTTTATCTGTTGCTTAACACAGTACCTACTACTCACAGAAAATAGATTTTTTAAAAAATGTATACAAGATATTAGTTATGGCTGGAATTATGATGTTTAATGAAGTTTATGCTTTAAGGTCACTGCTCTCTGTTCTCTCTGTGCGGAAACAATTTAAGATGTGCTATTAACTACAAATATATCTCTGGCTCAATTAGATAAACATAGTGTAAAAATTAAAACTCAATACTTATTGGTTTCTGGCGTGTGCTGAACCCTTGTTAGATGTCACTGAGCAAATCTGCAATTAAAAAAAACAGAATTCTGGAAATATTCAGCCAGTCAGGCAACGTTTTTGGATAAAGAACCATGGTTAATTGACCAGATTTTAACTCTTCAGGGAAAGGGGTTTGAATGAGTTATACCACTGCCCGTTAACGTTTCAAGTCCGTGACTATCAGAAATCTGATGACCGCGCCTTGTCATCTCACCTTTGCCCCTTGAATCCCCTGTGAACGACGACACTCACCCATTTTAACAGGGAGGAAGGGAAACTGAGACGAGGAGGACGGGAACGAGAGAGACAATAATGGGGAATTTTGAAGGAATTAACGTCTTAAAGATGCTTAGAAACTTGAAGCGATTGAATTTCATCGTGAATGCAAAATCAAATTTACCAACGGCCTCGACCCATGTAATTGTGTCCTTCGCTGCTGTCATCCGGATGCGTTTTCATGTTGAGTGTTTGCAGACTTTAAACGTAATACTTGAAGATCATTTAAATGACGGGTAAACAATCACCAAGGACCCGCCAGTTACATGGCACACCGTCCAAGCCGATTTAGTGGATAATGATGAGCTTCGTATGCTCATAAATGGTGAATAAAATGCATCCTGGCCAGCAGCACTGGGGTCAGGACAGTGTGTGTAGCAGCTGTCATCTCAGCTGCTTGAGTGAAGCGCTTCGGTTGGTGAACTAGTCATGCACAGTTTGGGGACTCTGAACGTCGTGAGGGCAATTAAACTTTCTTTTTAATCATTGTACTTTCCTAAACTTTGCACCGAGGTCGCAGCAGGAGCTTGACGTCAGTGGAGCCAGTGTCAGGAGGACGTAGTGAAACTGCCACAGGTTGGGAGTTGCGGAAGTGGCTGTATGCACGAGGTGCGAGCTGAGCACTACGTTGCAGCCTCGCGAACAAGTGGAAAGGATTTCAAAAGTCCCTTGCGTTCAAACAGTTCTTTATTTATTTTATATGGGTCGGAGAAGGGGCTAGCGTGTGACCAGAAACAGTATGGGGGAGATCTGCGCCCCCGCAGGGACGAGCACAACATACAGGGAGGCACAGCACAGGAGGAGATGAATTCTCAAAAGCAGTTGACCCATTCCGTGGCCATTCGTGGCGAAATCCAGAGGTTCGAGAGCGTCCAGCCGAATGTTTACAACGTCTACAAGTTACTGCGACGCGTTCCCGATCCCTCGCTGCGGAACACCATTCAGCAACTTGTTACACGCATTGAAGGTGAGCAGATGCATCTGCCTGGAATTTTAGCTGAGAACACACACACCACCAGCTTTTTAAAACAAAATACCTCTTACTTTTGACGCGATCTGTTTAACGGAATCTCTCACCGTTTTTGAAACGGTTCGAATTGTGTCGTAAATGCGCAGGTTAATTGCAAAGTTTTATTTTAAAATTTCCCCCAATTACCCTCGCTGCCTTGTTTCCACAGCTGCTGCAGTATCCCTCAGTGATCTAATACAATCCTTGAAGCTGTGATGTAAACTTCATCGTGGGAACATTTTTAATTGTATCCCAGGCAGTGGGTTGTGACGCGATGCGTTTTTGTCTCGAGGTAGCGCACGGTAAATTCGAGCAGTTCTTCCATATGGTTCAATGGGATGTCGGACAGGTGTAATTTCGCACTTTCAGGGCGTCTTGCCATTGAACATCAGTAAAGCGAAGCAACTGTTCAGTTTCCCAACACTAGGATCTGTTTTCTTTTAAACCTAGAAGCTGATTATGGATGCCTGTGTAGTAAATAGTTTTTGCTTGTTTGTGTGATGTTTTATTTGCTTACATCTGAGTGTCTCCAGGAGTGTTTTGTTTCTTGATTTAACTCCCCCCCTCCCCCACACTTACAGCTACACGATTAAAACTCCATTGACTAAGGCTTTAAAATAGTTTTATATTTGAATATGTTTTTATGAAATTGGACGTTCTCTGTTCATTGAATGCTGTCTGCATTTGCTGAAGTAGGAGGAACATAGGCCTCCCTTGTTTGTCTGTGTAATTATCCAGGAGGTTGCTGGACTTGTGCCAAATCTCCAGAGCAGATTTACCTGAAGTTCTGAACCAAATATTGCTTGTTAACGTTTGAGGGGAGGAAATCATCACAAGCAAAATAATTTCCCAAAGAGCAATGGATAGAGAAAATTAAGTATTGAAGAATGGAATTTAGTTGAAGCCAATCCTGTTGTCATTCCTTATTTGGAAGAAAAATATGGTGTGAAGATAGGATTGAGATGGAATGCAGCAAGTACCTCTTACTCTGACACCAGAATGTCAACAAAAATCCCATCAGATTTCAAAAATTGTTGCTGGATACATAATAAATTAGTTCTGAGGAATAGTCACTGTTTTGTATCCAACAATGACATCCATTTTGCCTACAGTAAAGCAATAAATTACAACGACAGTGTTTTTGACGGTATTGGTTGAGGAGGTGAGGAATGTTGCTCAGAACACTGGGAGAACAACCAACTTTTTTTTGTTAAACATACCGCAATACAAAGAAAAGGATAACATCTGTTCCCAAATGGTTTACTTTTAAAAATTCATTGGTTTAATTCCTGCAATGAGGACACCAGATCAGGCAAATACCTTGACTGGAAATATAACTGTTTCTATTTTCTGCAGTGTGGAAGATCCAAGCTGTTAAATGCCCAATCTTATCTGCTGCAAGCATCAGTTATATATTGGTAAATGATATAATTTGTTGATCTGCATTTTTCAGTTTGGCATTTAGAACTGTATGTAAAATAACTGAGGAAGGAAGTGGTCTCGCACAGATTCAGCCCACAGCAAGGGCCTACTTGCTTTAGGGGAGTGTAGAACAAGAATGAGATCTTAACTTGGTACAACCTACTTACACTGCTGTAAAAAGAAATCTGTATCAAAAAGCATGATTTTACAATTCCAAAATTATCAACAAAACACCAATGGAGAAATGGGTTATCTATCTGGTTCCTATTAAATCACCAAGTTAAACTCTTGTCATCAAACAAATTGATAATGCCTAACGTTTGTTGTACTGTCAGCAAATATCAGTGCTGACTACTATTGTTGTGTACAAGTGACAGCAACTTCAGTGTTCACACATACACAGACAAATTCAGAAATCAGCAAGTTGTTATCTGTACAGCGTACTATCCCACAGGGTGTACTTTTTCAGTCTTCACATATACAATTAATGCAGAATCAATGACTTGACATGAATTTAACCTTTTTGTTTATTGTTCTTACTGTAAAAAAATTGAAAATATTAAGACTTGACAAATGGAGTGCAACCAATTTTTAAGACCGTAGGAGCAGAAATTAGGCCATTCAGCCCATTGAGTCTGCTCCACCATTCAAACATGGCTGATAAGTTTCTCAACCCCATTCTCCTCATAACCCTTGATTCTCTTGATAATCAAGAACCTATCTATCTCAGTCTTAAATTTACTCAATGACTTGGCCTCCACAGCCTCCTGTGGCAATAAATTCCATATATTCCCCACTCTCTGGCTGACAAGGTTTCTCCTTATCTCCATTCTAAAAGGTCTCCCCTTTACTCTAAAGATGTGCCCTCAGGTGCTAGTCTCTCCTACCAATGGAAACATCTTCCCAACATCCACTCTGTCCAGGCCATTCAATATTCTGTAAGTTTCAATTAGTTCCCCCTCATCCATCTAAATTCCATCGCGTATGGACCCAGAGTCCTCGAACATTCCTCATTTGTTAAACTTTTTATTCTTGGGACCATTCTCGTGAACCTCCTCTGAACATGCTTCAGGGCCAGTACGTCCCTCCTGAGATATGGGGCACAAAACTGCATTCAACATTCCAAATCTGGTCTGACTGGAGCCCTATAGAAGTACATCCCTACTTTTATATTCAAATCCTCTCAAAATAAATGCCATAATTGCATTTGCCTTCCTAACTACTAACTCAACCTGCAAGTTTACCTTGAAAGAATCCTGGATTAGAATTCCCAAGTCTCTTTGCATTTCAGACTTCTGAATTTTCTCCCCATTTAGAAAATAGTCCATGCCTCTTTTCTTCCTACCAAAGTACATGACCTCACACTTTCCCACGTTGTACTCCATCTCCACTTCTTTGCCCACTCTCCTAACCTGTGCAAGTCCTTCTGCAGCCTCCCCACCTCCTCAATGCTACTTGTTCCTCTGCCTATCTTTGTATCATCTGCAAATGTAGCCAGCATGCCCTCAGTTCCTTCATCTCAATCGTTAATATATAAAGTGGAAAGTTGTGGTCCCAACACTGCCTTGCGGAACACCACTTGTCACTGGCTGCCATCCTGAGAAAGACCCTTTTATCCCCACTCTCTGCTTTCTGGGTACTAAGTCATAATTAATGCTGAACAATCTATGGACTCAGAAAATTGGAGTGTCTCACCTCAAATAACATTTTAAACATTCCATGATATTAAAATCATTTTTTAAAAATTAGGTTTAATTTGAAGTTGAAGTACTTATGTATGTATTTGAATCTTTTAGATTACTGTAAAGCAATTAAGTAGTGATTTATTATCTCTCCTTTTTTACTCCCTGATTTGCTGTCTTTGAGAGTTCTTTGATTCAGTTGGCTGCTGAGCTGATTGAATATTTTGCTGTCCCCTCAAAAGACTTATGTTGGCAATGTTCTTCAAATTCAACACTGAGCACTATGTCCTTGTTGCTGACTGCATAGTCAGGTCCATCTGTGTCTCTGCACCCCCTACGCTGTCTGTCGTTGCACCCATCACTTCTATAAACAGCATTCTGTAAACCTTACTTGTGTGTGAATTTGTTATGCCCCATTACAGTTGTGCTCCAAATGGATAAATAGAACAGTCTAAGTCTGGAATTACACTGTATTAGTGCTGCTGCCACCACCCTGACACCTGCCTTGGTTCTGAGCCTTAAATGAAGCAGTACCTAAAATATCTGATCAGCACAGACCAAGAATTTGCAAGATCACATTTTCAATCCCTGGTCTCTGCTGATGAAGCTGATCTACTACTGACCTTCTCAAAGGTGACAGTATTAGTCACAATGATTCTGCAGGTGTAAATGGAAAGTCTGCCAGAGTTCCTGCTTTGGGTCACTATCCAGTAACTGGATTTGGCAGGTCTGTGTGGACACTGGATGAAGTCAGGATTGGGCTTACTTGTGATGTCTGCTGTTATCAAATAGTCTCCTGGCACACAGAAGCCATGATAAAAAATGAATAATGGTCCACAAGTTCAATTTAGAAACTGGCAGTTGAAGACTAAGGCTCTACCATGAAATATTCTCAGGAAAGTGGGAAGATTGAGATTGAATTTAGGAACTGACAATGGAAGATCACATCCAAACTCCATGTCAAGTTAGGGAGCTATGGAGAATAAATTGACAGTGCTAACTATTCTCAAAAGATCATGGAAGTAAATTTCTCTCATCAAAAGTGAATGTAGCTTTACTCTGCGTTGGTCCATGTTATACTTGCTGTGACACCGCTTTCACTTGCATGCCTCATGACATGGGAACTTTGCTATTTTTTTCCTCTGCTTTTCATCTAGGAAATGGATACTCTGGGCTGTTTCCATAACAGAGATCTTTTTAATACAGAGGATTCATTAGTCTCCTTCCTAACTGTCCAGTTGGATGTCAACGAAATACAATGTGTTGGGGCAAGGGGGGAATGGGTGTACCCCATTAGATGTCTGGCTGGTTACATGGAGGCTTGAGCTCTGATCTGCTTGCTGAGTGCTGTTGGCACTGGATCACCAAATTGTCATGGTCCATTCTTTAGCTGTGACATCCTCCACTTTTTTTTAGTACAATCCAGTCCGCTTCCTCTTTAAAAAAAAATAGATCAAATAAAGTAGCTTTATCCTAAGCTGTGGCATTTTATTTTTAAAAGCTGTGTTAAACTCCTGAGTTCATGAAATGTTGAGTCTCTTTTACATATCCTGGTTAGAAACTGGAAAAATCAGAATAATGGCATAACTGTGTGATATAGATGGATATATCAGTAAATACTCTTTGCAACATGAGAATTGCCCATATGACCAGTTGGATTCTAGCTTCATCCATGGTCTATGCTTATCTGTTTAGACAGGCTGAAAGATGTTAAAAGTCTGCGTCTGTGTGGACGACGGACAGCTTGTTTTTTAAAAAAGCAAAATTTTGCTACTCAAAAAAAGTCCACAGTTGTTTTTTTTCTCCTGATGAATATTCAGTGACTCCTGTTGCAAAATGTGCTATGTGGTTATTGGGTGAGGACAAGAGTGGACTAAGCTCTGATGGCCCTGTTATTGAATGGCCTGCCAACATGCCTTCTCTGGCTAGTGCTTGAAGAATGGTGACTTGAAGAATGGCTAGCATTTGTAGAACTGTACATCAAGAAGAAGTTAGCACTTGCACCAGTTATGTAGTCAGTGTGAAAACATATTGTATCTAATGACTGTGTAACCTGCATCTTTCCAGCTGTTTGTGTTTTGGCAGGGCCAGAAAACACTCAAAAATGTTAATGCTGCACCCTGGAGAACGACACAATTTAAAAGTTTGTGCAAAAGACCCTGCATAGGCCCCCCTCACCATCATAGAGAAAAATTACTGGGATAGATTGTTTTAAAAATCCAGTCAGAAGGAGGCCTGGCCGAGCTTGTGTTTTAACTGCACCGATAGAGGCGGGCCGCAGGAACTTTGAGCGTTCAAGGTATCCACGAGCCTCAATCATTCTTAATTTGGATTTTAGAGATTCCCATGCTAAATGTAAACATTGCAGGTTTCACACTGCACAATGAAATACATCAGACTTTATGACACATAGCAGTAGCAGTAAAATTGGCTCTATAGGTACACTGAACAGAAAAGATACTGTTCAGATGTGAAATGTTGCAAATATGTCAGGCTGCGGATGTGGGAGGTGGGCGGGGGCAGGAAACAGACAGAAGGTTGAATTACAAACTGCATGGTTTTGTGGTCCTTGAGCTTTTATTTCTTATGAACGATAGGTTTGAACAGAAGGCTGAAAAAATCCCACTATCTTCTGAAGGATTGAACAGGATCATGCCTACATCTTATCACTAAAGGAGACTAGATCCATAAGCACTTGACTGCTATGCTACCAGATCTGAATCATGTTCTCCCTGAGAAATCCATTTCCTGTTCATGTCTAATGTTATTTTCTTGTCTAATTCTGGCAACTGTCCAAAATAAGGTTTTCTGTGCATGTAATGTTGAATAATCCCATCCACTGTATGCTTTGCGAGAAACCTTGTATCATATGTTGAGTGTTGACATTATCATTGACATATGAAAATATAGGAGGCATGGTTGCTAAGTTTGCGTATGACACCAAAATTGGTGGCATAGTGGACAGTGAAGAAGGTTATCTAAGATTAGAAAGAAATTGTGATCAATTGGGTCAATGGGCTGGGGAGTGGTGGATGGAATTTAATTCAGAAAAATGCGAGTTATTGCATTTTGGCAAAGCAAACAAGGCTGGGACTTACTACCCAGGGCCCTACCATCAATTGTATGTTGTAGAACAGAGCGACCTAGGGATTCAGGTACATAGTTCTTTGAAATTTGCGTCATAAGTAGACAGGGTGGTTAAAAGCATTTTGCATGCTTGTCTTCATTGCTCAGAACTTTGAATAGGAGTTGGGGCATCATCTTGAGGTTGTATAGGACATTGGTGAGGCCTGTTCTGGAATACTGTGCCCAGTTCTGGTCGCCTTGTTATAGGAAGGATATTATTAAACTGGAGACAGTTCAGAAAATATTTACCAGGATGTTGCTGGGAATGGAGGGTTTGAGTTATAAAAATAGGCTGCATAGGCTGGAACCTTATTTTACTGGTTATAGGTTAAAATTAATGATGTTTTATCTCAATGCAAAAGTTTGATTCAAGATAGAAAAATTAATGACACAAACAGAATAATTAGCTTAGTCTAATAGCAATTATAGAGACTTGGTTGCATGGTGACCAAGATTGGGAACTAAATATTGCGCTGTAGTTGTTGTTTAAAAAACACAAAATAGTACAGGAGGGGGGATTGTGGTGGGGGTGGACTTAATCATAAAGGATGAAATAAGAACAATACTGAGAAAGGATGTTAGCTTGGAAGAGCAGCAAATAGAATCAGTATCGGTGAAGATGAGAAATAGTGGGACAGAAAACTAAAAGTAGTTTATAGGCGTCTTAACAGTAGCTGTACTATTGGACAGAATGCTAATACATAAGAGGAACTTATAACAATATAATGTAATAATCATAAGGGGACTTAAATCTTCATGTGATTGGACAAATTAAATTGACAGTTGTAGTTTGGAGGACAGATTAATAAAATGCATTTGAAATAGTTTTCTAGAACAATTCATTCTGGGGAAAAAATGGAACATGCAACTTTAGATTTTGTCTTCTGAAAGGAAACAGAATTGCTTAGTAATCTAATAATGAGGGTTTTTCTAGGGAAGAGTGACCATGATTTGGTAGAATTTCACATTGAGTTTGAGAGTGATGTGCTTAAATCTGAAATAAGTGTATTAAACATAAAGCCATTACATGGGTATGTATTTGATGAATGAACTCTATGCATATCCAGCCACTTTGAGTTGGTGTCCACAATGACTAAGAACTTTGAGCCCGTGAAAGGACCTGCATAGAGATGTACAGCACGGAAACAGTCCCTTCGGTCCAACTCGTCCATGCCAACCAGATATCCCAACCCAATCTAGTCCCAATTGCCAGCACCTGGCCCATATCCCTCCCTGTTCATATACCCATCCAGATGCCTTTTAAATATTGCAATTGTACTAGCCTCCACCACTTCCTCTGGTAGCTCATTCCATACATGTACCACCCTCTACATGAAAACGTTGCCCCTTATGTCCCTTTTATATCCTTCCCCTCTCACCCTAAAACTATGCCCTCTAGTTCTGGACTCCCCCACCCCAGGGAAAAGACTTTTCTATTTACCCTATCCATACCCCTCATGATTTTATAAACCTCTATATGTTCACCACTCAGCGTCCAAATCTCTGGGGAAAACAGCCCTAGCCTATTCAACCTCTCCCTATAGCTCAAATCCTCCAACTCTGGCAACATTCTTGTAAATCTTTTCTGAACTCTTTCAAGTTTCACAACATCTTTCTGATAGGAAGGAGACCAGGTTGCAGCTGGGCTTACTGGGATTTCCCACTGGAATGCTCTCCAGTGCTGAATCATGGCTGGTGAGGAACTGCAACAGAACGGCTGGGTTTTGCTTGGTCTGTGGTGGTGGTGGTGGAAGGGAGGGGGTTTGTGGAGAGAAGAGAGAAGAAAGTAGAGAGGAATAAAGGTTGAGAAGAAGATAAGGGAGGAGGGTTGGCAAGGATCCCACAGAAGTGAATGGGGGAGGCTTCTCAGGGAATAGTGGCAGAAACGTGTAACCGAGTCCAGGGTTTACCCGGCCATTCTCACAAATGTGGGGGCAGCTGCTGGTAGTAATTTTTGTCCTTGTTGGCACTCAGGGCACTGCCCGACCAATACGGCCATGTCTGCATCCAATCCTGGTCACCAGACATAACTTCTCACCAGCACCTTCATTTTGGAAACCCCCAGATGACCCTGGTGGAATTCGGCTGGTATCAAGTGGCAACCTTTGCTCAGGACAATCACTCTTGCTCCCCATAATAATATGCCAGCCTCTATGGTGATAGATCTCGCTGGGTCCAGAAAGGTTTCAATTCTGGTTGTGATGGCCTTTCTGTTTTCCCAAACAGGATCTTTTTGTGTCCACAGTCTGATATTGTCAGTGGTGACCGGAAGAGTGTCCAGAAAGTTTAAAACCAGAATGGACTCTTCCAGTGGCGGCACCACTGGTGGTGTATTCGCAGTGAGAGGTGGCTCAGGTTTTCCACACTTGCTACTTGGCCTCCCAGATGGTGTTCCAACTTGCTGTTTCAAGTCCGCGTACTGGCACCAACTTCAATGGCTTGCTGGGCCGACCTCGAGAAAATTTTGATCGTTTAGCTGAGGCTTGCCTTTGTTTTGGAGCTTTGATGTGGGCTGACATCGGGTCCCTCTGTTCACGGTATGTCCTGAGTGAGGCTATGCAATTGCTTTCACTCAGGTGGCGTCCCTCAAGCTCATTTGGCCTGGCGAGGGTATCCATTTCCATGAGCATACCCTATAACTCATATGCTCAACTTGCCATATTTTCTAATGTCAAAGCCAGTTGCAATACCTGTTTGAAGTCCAGTTGGGCTTCAGTTAGTAGGCGTTTTTGCATGGTTACATCATTAATCCCACTTTCGTTGTGACTGAAACAACTCAACAAAAGCTGGTATCCCATCAAGTCATCCTGTTTATGCAGAGTTAAAAATCGCACAACACCAGGTTATAGTCCAACAAGTTTATTTTGAAGTACAAGCTTCGGGAGTGCTGCTCCTTCATCACTAACTATTTGACAAAGGAACAGCGCTCCCAAAGCTTGTACTTCGAAATAAATCTGAACTATAACCTGGTGTTGTGTGATTTTTAACTTCGTCCACCCCAGTCCAGCACTGCACCTCCACATTTTTGTTTATGCATGCATAGTACTTGACACTGGTCCAACTAGCACAGACTCCTACAGTGAACAGAATCCCCGACAGTCCTATTTATTTATTTACTTTTTAAATAACTTATCTTCCTAATCAATCTGTTCAGAGATGTTATTACACATCTCTGGAGCAGGTGAGATCTCAGCCCAGACCTCCAGTTCAGGGATAGGGACACTACCTAAGGACCATAAGAGGGCCTGTTCACTCCTGTTTATAGCTGTCAGCCAGGACTCTCTAATTGGACTAGGTTAACAGTTCCAATTAGGGAACTAATACTATGAGATCCACCTGGCTGACCTTGTTCCAATCAGTACAGGGTCTTCAGAGATGGTGAATGTACTAGTTGTGATTGTCCAAAATTATTGAGATTCTAGGATGGCTGAAAGGTAGAAAGTGTAACATTGCTATTTAGGAATAGCATGTGTGTTTGTGTGCGGGGGTGGGGGGTGAGCGCAGTGCACAGGGGAAGAATAGGAAAAACTGCAAAGCAGTTAACCTTATACATTAATAAGTTAGTGATTAGAAGATCATAGTGTGATTGTGTAGATTTGGCATGATTTTATGAAAGAAAAATCGTGCACAAATATGTCAATTTCTTTGAGGATGCAATCATCAAAGTAGATAGAGGAAACCAAAGACGTAATATAAGTGAATTTTCAAAGGTGGTTACTAACCTGTCACACAAAAGGATTTTGATAAGGGCTCATGAGATCGGAATAATATATTATTCTGTAGAAGTAATTGATTAAAGGATGAATAAAAGGAAATAAAGAGGTAATTTTCAGATTGGCATGCTGTTGCTAATGGGGTTCCACAAGGACTGTACTGGGACTTCACTCATTTACAGTCTATATGAATAACTTGAATGTAGGAATGGCATGTAATGTACTCAAGCGTTCTGATGGTTCAAAAATAGGTGAAAAAGTAGATTGAGGAGGGTCCAAAGTAACTGCATAGGGACATAGGCAATTTAGTGAATGGAAAAGAAGGTGGCAGGTGGCATGCAAAATTGTTCACTTTGTAGTATTAGGATACAATATTTTTTAAATGGTGAGGACCTATTAAAAAGTGGTATTCCATGGGTGTCCTTATACATAAAACACGAAAAGTTAACATGAGGGCACAGAAAGCAATTAAGAAAGCAAGTAGGATGTTGGTTTTCATTGCAAGGATTTGGAGTACAAGAGTAAGGAACGCAATCACAGAGAGCTTTGGTGAGACCGCATCTGGATTACTGTGTACAATTTTGAATCTAAGGAAGAATATATTTTCATTTGAGATTATGCAATGAAATCTCATTGAATTGATTCTTCAGAAGAGGGATTGGTTCTGTGAAGAGAGCTTGTACAGAATTGACCTTTACTCTTTAGAAGCATGAGATGATCTCACTGGCAAGTACAAGATTCTGAGATGGTTTTTGTTTCCCCTGACCGGAGAGTCGAGAACAAGGGGACAAAGTCTCATGATGAAAGATTGGCCATTCAGGACTGAGATTTGAAATTTTTTTTAATAGAATCTCCACAGTGTGGAAGCAGGCCATTTGCCCCAACAAGTCAACACCAACCCTCCACAGAGCATCCCGCCCGGACCCATCCCCATCCCCATCCCCATCCCCCTACTCTATCCCTGTAACCCCACATTTCCCATGGCTAATGCACCTAACCTACGCATCCCTAAACACTATGGATAATTTAGCATGGCCAATCCACCAAACTTGCACATCTTTGGACTGTGGGGAATGTTCAATTCTTCAGTATAATCAGGAATGAAATCAGTCGATTTTAGAAGATCCTAGTGAATCACTAAGGTTATTAGGATAGGGCAAGAATGTCAAGTCAATAATGAGTCATAATCTTCTGGAATGACAGTGTAGGTTTGATGGATTGTATGACCTGGTATTGCTCCTATTTCTTAGGTTTCTATGTGTTAATTGACTGACTGGATCTAATTGGCAAAATGACACAGTGAACAGTTAAAATGGCGTCCCATCTGTTGACTTATTATAGATAATTGTTTTGGAAGACTATGCAATTTTCTAAGCTCTCTTTGGTAAACTGGTTAGCAAGGTTAAATCTCATGGAACACAGGAAGAACTAGCCATTTTGATACAGAACTGGCTCCAAGGTAAAAGACAGAGGGTGGTCAAAGTTTGTGCGAAGATTTGTAGCTCAGGTGCTCGTTGTTGTGGTTCTGTTCGCCGAGCTGGGAAATTGTGTTGCAGACGTTTCGTCCCCTGTCTAGGTGGCATCCTCAGTGCTTGGGAACCTCCTGTGAAGCGCTTCTGTGATCTTTTCTCTGGCATTTATAACCACTATAAATGCCAGAGAAAAGATCACAAAAGCGCTTCACAGGGGGCACCCAAGCACTGAGGATGCCACCTAGACAGGGGACGAAACGTCTGCAACACAATTTCCCAGCTCGGCGAACAGAACCACAACAACAGAGGGTGGTGGTGGAAGGTTGCTTTTCAGACTGGAGGCCTGTGACTGGTGGTGTGCCACAAGGATCAGTGCTAGGTCCTCTGCTTTTCGGCATTTATGTAAATGATTTGGATGTGAACATAGAAGGTATAGTTAGTAAGTTTGCAGATGACACCAAAAGAGGAGTAGCAGATGGAGTTTAATTCAGATAAATATGAGGTGCTGCATTTTGGAAAGACTTATACACTTAATGGTAAGGTCCTGGGAATGTTGCTTGCAAATTCATAGTTCCTTGAAAGTGGAGTCGCAAGTAGATAGGATAGTGAAGAAGGCGTTTGATATGTTTTCCTTTATTGGTCAGAATATTGAGTATAGGAGTTGGGAGGTCATGTTGCAGCTGTACAGGACATTGGTTAGGACACTTTTGGAATATTGTGCGCAATTCTGGTCTCCGTCCTACTGGGAGGATGTTGTGAAACTTGAAAGGGTTCAGAAAAGATTTATAAGGATGTTGCCAGGGTTGGAGGGTTTGAGCTATAGGGAGAGATTGAAAAGGCTGGGGCTGTTTTCCCTGGAGCGACAGAGGCTGAGGAGTGACCTTATAGAGGTTTATAAAATCATGAGGGATATGGATTGGATAAATAGACAAAGTCTTTTCCCTGGGGTCGGGGAGTCCAGAACTAGAGTGCATAAAGGTTTAGGGTTAGAGGGGAAAAATTTAAAAGGGACCTGAGGGGCAACGTTTTCACGCAGAGGGTGGTGCGTGTATGGAATGAGCTGCCAGAGGACGTGGTGGAGACTAGTACAATGACGGCATTTAAAAGGCATCTGAATGGGTATATGAATAGGAAGGGTTTGGAGGGATATGGGCCAAGTGCTACTAAATGAGACTAGATTAGATTAGGATATCAGGTTGGCATAGACAGTTGGACCGAAGAGTCTGTTTCCATGCTGTACATTTCTATGACTCTTTAGAGTGGATTTGTATTTTTGTTGTATTATGTCACATAATTCTCTAATATTTATTAAAGTATTTAAAATCTGACTATGTGTGGAATCATGTTCTGCACCCATTGCCCAAGCTCTGTCACTACTGAACCTCTTGTAAACTTCCTCTTGTCACCAGTGCGGTGAGTAGATGAGTGTTCCCGGAAAGTGAGTCCACAATAATGAAATATGTTTAGTCTTATAATTTTTTTTAACAATTGATGAACAGCATTATGTAGGCAATAGACTCATCATTCTCAGTCAGAAGATGCAATATCAGAAAGGCCATTCAGCCTAATTGATCTATGTTGGTGCTAATGCTCCACACAAACCTCCTTCCACTCTATTTCTTCGAACTCCATCGTCTTATATTTATATTCCTCTTCCCCTGATGTGGTTACCCAGTTTTCCCTTAAATGCAAATTTAAGTGTTCCAAAAAAGTGTACTTAATATCAAAAATGTGACTGTGTCTACCACCAAAAATGGAGCTTGACTTTACAAAGTTTTGAAACTCATCCAGCACAAAAACAGCCAAGCCAGGTGTGAAATAACTCCACAGAGGCCGGTATCCCATCACCAAGTCACCCATTATTCACACGTGGAGAGTCCTTGACACTGATCCAGCTCTCTCAGAGCCAGCTGTCAGAGGGAACAGGATATCTGACACTCCTGTTTATATCTGTCAGCCAGAGCTCCCTGATTGAACTAGGTTTACAGCCCCAGTCAGGGGACTCCTATGAGGTCCACCTGGTTGACCTCTATACAATCACTACGAGATGTACTGGTCATTCTGCTGAGGATTGTGGTGCTCCACTGTGTATATTCTAGTTCCAGGCAACAGGAGGACCATCTAGCCCTATTCACTGTAATTCCTTGCTGCATGTTTGATAATCCTGAAACCTGTTTATTCAGGAAAATTGGCCGAGTTCTTCTTGAACTCCACCTTGGTTTCTGTTTCCACAATCCATGGAATGTGTCTTAATAATGCATTTAATTGAAACTTTAACTCCATTCCCATCTATTCCAAAAGAAAAGTACTTTCAAATGAGCCTTTCCCTCCACTGGTGTTTGCTCTGTGTTCAAGCAAATGGACTCTGTGTCTGGTGCAGAAAGAAAGCAAGCTCTTCACATCTGCTCCCACTCTCTGGAAACAGTTCTCCAATCAACTTTGATCATAATTGTATCATCCATCTCACAACAGAAGTATATTTCATAAACTTAGGCACATCAGTCCTTGCTGAGGGGGCTGTGTGAGTTGATGGGGGCAGAAGAGAAACAAAATTGCTCTTGTTCCTCATTTGCCATTTCTGAACTTGGGAAAAGTCTTTAATCATGTTGTCTGAACCTTACCATGCTGCTTCTCTACTTAGTTGGAAACTGTAAATATCAACACGTTAGTGCATTCTTCTGGGTTAAAGGGATGTCAGTACCTTTGTGGAAAAAATGTGCCTTTTTTTAAGGAAAGAAAA
Organism: Chiloscyllium punctatum; assembly: GCF_047496795.1. Lineage (NCBI taxonomy): Eukaryota > Metazoa > Chordata > Chondrichthyes > Orectolobiformes > Hemiscylliidae > Chiloscyllium > Chiloscyllium punctatum. The sequence continues at coordinate 31,151,358 of NC_092791.1, read as the reverse complement.
GAGTTAAGTGATGCATATGCGCTTGCTTGCTCTCTCTCTCTCTCTCTCTCTCTCTCGCACGCACACACACACACACACACATACACTTAAAATATTGGATGGGAAATGTTTCATGCAAGATTGCTAGAACATGAAACGCTTTACCATTGAAAGTTGCTGAGACAGGATCTGTATCATAATTTCAAAGGGCATTGTGTCAATATGATATTTTTAAAGGAAGAATGTGACCGGATATAGGGAAAGGCCAGGAAGATTAGAGTAGACAGCACCCGATTAAAGAGCCAACACCAACACATGTGAAATGGAACAAATGGTATTCTTCTCTGCTTTCCATGATCTGATTTTTATGGTAGGATAAGTTAGAATCTTGCCTGCAAACAAACCTGCTATGCTTTAAACATTTGGGCCTAATGAGTATTCTGCCAGAATGGAATGGATTATGCAGGAAGTGGCTGTCAACCTGTGGAGATGAGGCAGCCTTTGGGTGTCCACCGTATGAAGGTGGCAGTGGGGAAAGAAATTCCATGAATATCTCTCAAGAGGGAAGTGGGGAGAAGGACAGGCAAGGAAGCTTAATCTTGCCTTTGGCGCCAGGAGAAAAACCTGCTCCACAGGGAAACCAAAAGCAAATCATGCTGCTTTTTGTAATCCTGTTCCATTTGAATTTCTGATTGAAATGTATAAAGTTCTAACAGGGTTAGGCAGACTAAATGCAGGAAGGATGGTTCTTCTGGTTGGGGAGTCTAGAACAAGGGTTCACTGCCACAGGATATAGAGACAGCCATTTAGGACTGAGCTGAGGAAGCATTTCTTCACTCAGAGGGTGGTCAGCCTGCCACAGAAAGCTGTGGAAGCTGGGTCACTGATTATATTCAAGGAAGAGATTGATAAATGCTTTGATATCAAAGGCATCAAGGGGTATGAGGTATGTGGAGAAAGCAGAAATATGGCGTTGGGATGGAGGATCAACTATGATCATATTGAATGGTGAAGCAGGCTTGAAGGGCCAAATGGCCTGCTCCTAGTTTCAATGTTTAGATTTTGAGGGAACATTACAGCGGCCTTCCAACTCAGAACAATGTTTAAAAAAGTGCAATCAGGGCCCACAGTGTCAATGCTCAAGGACCCCACTGATTTCAGTGATGACATTTCCTCAAATGTCAATCAAAAGATGGGGTAACCTTATCTATTCCTGCACCCTGTGATGGGAATGTAATATACTAGTCTGTGGCTGTGATTCTATTTCTTAAAAAAAATCATTTCCTGGAGAGCCATGTCCTGTTGGCTCAAACTCTACTTGTTTATTATGCATGTGTTCATATTTCAATAAATAAATAGAAACTAAAATTTTGCACTTGCAGGATCTCACTCCAACAGACTGTTGCAGAGTCCTGAAAATGGAACCAGTCCAAAAATACACCTGATACACAGGCGCAACCCCTTTGTAAAAAAACAAATAAATGTGGATTTTTTTTCTGCTTAAATTATTTGAATTGTTATTGTTTGGAAAAGGAGAAATGTTGTTATGACAACAACACTGTATACAATACAGTTAGTGACTGTCACAACCCAAACTATATCCGCAATCCTTGGGATGGGCAAGTTGTAACTTGTAGATAGCTGAACTGAAATCTCCTACAGAAAATCCAAAGTCAATTGCAATCATGAAATTTCATGCCAAGTCTTTCATGTGAAATGTCTTCCATTTTATCTGTTTGTTCCTATTCCTTCCTATGTCTCCCATGCACCACACCCAATTAGCAAGTGAAAATGGGCTGCTGATCTGCTCTCTCTGCTTCAGTTACTCATGAATCAATGCAGAGTAAATTTGGGTACTGCAGGTGCAGTGTTCCCTCTGTGATGCTAAACTACATGGCCATGTAGCAACCCCAAGTACCGGTCACGCAATGCTCCTTTAAGTTACATGCATTGTTATTATAAATTAAACAGCCAACACACTTTGAACATGTTGGCCACACTACAAGATTTGACAGGATACCTTGCTTGAATATAAAGCCTGGATCTGCTCCATTCTCAGTGGAGCTTAAATTCAAATCCCACTGCCCTTCTTATTCTCCCACTAAAGTTGGAAAGCTTTTTGCATGGGACCTTCTGCAACATCTGCTTTAACTTGCAAAAGATAAGTTAGTCACTATTGCAAGAAATATGAAAATACAGAAACTGTAGAAACATAGAAAACAGAAGCAGGAGGGTGTCCATTCGGCCCTTTGAGCCTGCTCGGTTATGCAATATGCTCATGGCTAACCATTCAATTCAGTCCTCTGTTCCTGCTTTCTCCCCCATACTCTTTGATCCCTTTAGTCCGAAGAACTATATCTAACTGCTTCTTGAAAACATTCAATGTTTTGACCTCAACCACTTTTTGTGACAGAGAATTCCACAGGCTCACCACTCTCTGAATATTTTTGTAACCTCCCATTTATCCACGTTTTACTTCATCTGTCATACATTTGCCCACTCACTCAATTTATCTGAATGACACGGAAGCATCTCTGCATCAGCATTCCCTCTAATTTTTCTTTCTTTTGCATTGACCTCCAAGTCTGGAACCAGAAGTCAATGCTGATAGCCTTGTCAGCACACTGGTCACTGTGCATGAAACATCGGAGCGGCTGCGCCTGTGCAGCTTAGAGGGATCATTACTCTGTATCCTCCTTATAGTTCACCTTCCCACCCAGGTTCCTGTTGTCTGCAAACTTGAAGATATGACATTTAGTTCCCTCATTTAAATCAATACATAAGTTGTGAATGGTTGGAATGCAAGCATTGATTCCTGTAATATCCCACTAGTCATTGCCTGCCTCTCAAAAGAAGACCCCTTTACTCCTATTCCTGTTTCCTGTCTGTCAACCAGTTCTCTATCCATATTGCCCCCAATCTCATGCACTTTAATTTCACATGCTAATCTCTTATGTGGGACTTTATCAAACACCTTCCAAAAGTCCAAATAAAGCTTTCCCTTATCGATTCTACTAGGTACATCCTTGAAAAATTCCCTTTGTAAATCCATGCTGACTCTATCCATTCCTTCTACTGTTTTCCAAGTGACCTGCCGTTGAATCTTTCATAACAGACTGCATTTTCCCCATTACCAATGTCAGGCTAACTGGTCAATAATTTTGTATTTTCTCTCTACCACCTTTTGTTTAAATATAGCGGTGTTCCAATCCATATGAACTGTGTAAACTCTCTAGAATCTTGAAAGATGACACCAGTGAATCTAGGGCCACTTCATTAAGTACTTTCTTTTGTAGATTATCAGATCATGGGGATTTATCAACCTTTAATCTTGTTAATTTCCCCCAAAACCATTTCCCTACTAATACCGATTTCCTTCAGTTCCTCCCTCTCACTAGACCCTGTGTTCCCCAATATTTTTGGGACATTATTTGGGGCATAAAATACACACTGTTGTCATCAGACATCCTTGTAGATTCTCTGGGGCCCGTGACCCCAGTTTAATATTTTGAGATAATCTCTTGGACCCTGTATTTCTGAAATCTGATTACGTTTGCATTGTAACTGCCACTAACAGCCTGTGTGGATGATTGTTGAAAGTTAAGCTGTTTTGCTGAAGCTGGTGGATATTTTTCAACTGTGCTTTGATTAATTTATTATTCATCCACTGAATAAAAGCACTTATCAGCTATTGGTGTGGAGAGATTAATTGATTCTATACACACGTAGCCAAGATTATTCATATGGCTGTACATTTACTACAAAGGGAGAAGGGATCACATCCACTATGACAGTAAATGGCACTTTAGAGACCCTTGGGGAGCAGCCCCATTGGTCCAGTAAGTAACTATGCCACACAGACTAGGAGGATCCTAGATCCAAGCCCTGTGATGTCAGCTGAATTAGCCGATTTCAGCGGGTTGTTAATATGGTTGACAACTTGTCTCAGTTCCTGTTATAGACTCTAAGTAGACTCTTTTCAGAGTCACATGAAAGCCGCCCTCATGGAAAAAGTACAGAAGGGTGTTTGGCACCTTGGAAAATGGATAAAATCATAGATAGTTACAGCTTTAGAGCCACTCGAAATGTTCTTTATAAAATTCTGAGCTGTGCACTGTCACTTTCATTCAGACTTTGATTGCTGCTGTATTAATTTTTGTGCAGCAGGAGTTTCTGTATTACAACCAGGATCATGTGTGCATTATTGGTAAAGACATTAATTTTTGTGCAGCAGGAGTTTCTGTATTACGACCAGGATCATGTGTGCATTATTGGTGGCCAACAGGATTTGTTAATTTCATCCAGGATCTTCTGAATGACTTTGTACCTTTCAGTAATATTGGACCATAGATAATTACTGTGGCTTTTTTTAAAGAAGCATAACACAGATCTGTTTTGCAGAAGGTGCTGAACCCTACTGAGTGACTTCCAGGAATGCCACTTTGGAAGCTAGCATTTTGCCAATCATCATATTTAAATACTAGATAAACCACTTATCAGAAAGGGGGTTATCAGGGAAAAGAAAGAGACTGGACTGGTGTCTTGGCAGGCTTCTTGACTGTTGGAGGCAGTCTGTTTGACTGAACCTCACCCTGCTGTATTGTTCATCTGTATCGAAGTGTACTTTACGGCAGAGGTTACTGAATTTGTAGGCTGTGAACCTTGACTTTATTTTGCCTGCTCCTGCATTCATGAACATATAGGGGAAACAATAACATTGGCTTTGCACACAGCAAGGACTGCACTGGTACCTTCCTGAGTGATATGATTAATTGCTGCACTAAGCTTTACAATGGGGTGATTTTAACCCTTCCTATATGGGAGAAACTAGGTGGGTGGACAGTTAAAATTTTATAGTGGACTTACCTGCCTATTTTGTGCCAATCCTGATTTTAACCTACTTGCAAGCAGGTAATAAATACACCTGCCAAAAGCTGCAAGGGTTTCTCTTCAAATATGCAGATCTTGATCCAATGTTGTATCAGGCCCTGAGTGCAATATGAAGTCTAGTCTGAGAGGGGAAACAATTACAACTTTCCTGCCAGGTGACAAAATTGGGAAGAGTGCCCAGGTCCACAACAAAACCGTTACTATCACTCAGCTCTCCATGACATTTTTGTCAGTGAGCCTCCCACTACTGTGGCTTCCACTAGCCACTTGGCACTTTCTCCCCATTTCAAATAGTCCCCTGGAGGAAAGTAAAAAAATGAGAATCACAGGGGTCAGTATTTAGAACATTGCTTTTCTTGATCTGTTTTGGTGACCATTACTTGGGTATGCAGGGCCCAATTTCAAAACTTTCAGATGATGCAAAACTGGAAGTATGGTGATCTATGGAGGGGACAGTGATAGACCTCATGAGAATCTAGACAGCATAGTGGAAGGGGCAGAGATGTGGCAGATGAAATTTAATGTAGCGAAATATGAGGTAATGCATTTTGTTAGGTGTGATAAAAGTGTAAAATATATTATTGTAGAATTTGGATTTTAAAATAGAGGCAAATAGGTTTTTGGTTTTGGTTCTTGAAGTAACCTTTTTTAAAGAATCTGATGAAGGGCTTTTGCCCGAAATGTGAATTTTCCTGCTCCTCGGATACTGCCTGACCTGCTGTGCTTTTCCAGCACCACTCTAATCGTGAGTCTCAGCATGTTTTGCTTTATATCACCCCAAAGCATCTGGAAATCCACCATCCAGAGTCTCTGAACCAAGAGGAGGATCTTAAATGTGGGATACAGGTTCCCATATATGTTGCATACCCAACTGAGCAGTCAGAAACAAGCTGTGCCCCAATCACACTGTTGTGCCATAGGGTATCAGGATCTAACTTATGTACACAGTTCTCCTTGTGCCAAATTTCCAATTATTGGCTGTGCCAGGATAGTGAGAAGTTAAATATGGAACAAATCTGTCACAGCAGGAGGTGCTCAAACATCTTGCCACTTGCGCCTACACCAAGGAGTTCTGCCGCTGCATTAAACGCTGCCTCAGACATGGCTGAATGTGTAGCATTCTCACCTCTGAGTCAAAAGTCATGGATCAAGTTCCACTCCAGAGATTTGAGCACAGCATCCAGGCTGTCATTCCAGTGCAATACTGAGGGAATGTTGGATTGTAACACAGTCAGTCTTTCAAATAAGACGTTAAACCGTGGCCCCCATGTACTGTCTTGCATGAATTATAAAAGATGAAGAAAAGCTGAAAATGTTATTATGGGAGGTGAGGGAAGAGATTGCCACGCCTTTGGTGATGATCTTTGCATCCTCACTGTCCACTAGAGGAGTACCAGATGATTGGAGGATGGCAAATGTTATTTCCTTATTCAAGAAAGTGAATAGGGATAACCCTTGGAATTCTAGACCAGTCAGTCTTATGTTGTTGGTGGGCAACTTATTGGAGTGGATTCTGAGAGACTGGAATTATGATTATTTGGAAAAGCATAGTTTGATTAGAGATAGTCAGCATGGCTTTGTGAGGCCTCACAAGCCATATTGAATTCTTTGAGGATGTGACAAAACACGTTGATGAAGGTAGAGAAGTGGATGTGGTGTACATGGAATTTAGTAAGGCATTTGATAAGATTCCCCATGGTAGGCTCATTCAGAAAGTAAAAAGGCATGGGATACAGGGAAATCTGGCTATCTGGATACAGAACTGGCTGGCCCATAGAAGACAGAGAGTGCTAGTAGATGGAAAGTATTCACCCTGGAACTTGGTGACCAGTGGTATTTCGCAGGGATCTGTTCTGGGACCTCTGCTCATTGTGACTTTTATAAATAACTTGAATGAGGAATTGGAAGGGTGGGTTAGTAAGTTTGCTGATGACATGAAGGTTGGTGGAGTTGTGGATTGTGTGGAGGGCTGTTATAGGTTTCAATGAGACATTGACAGGATGCAGAGCTGGGCTGATAAGTGGCAGGTGGAGTTCAACCTGGAAAAGTGTGAAGTGATTCATTTTGGAATGTCCAATTTGAATGCAGAATACAGGGTTAAAGGCAGGATTCTTGGCAGTGTGTGGGAACAGAGGGATCTTGGGGGTCCACATCCATAGATCCCTCAAAGTTGCCACTCAAGTTGATAGGGTTGTTAAGAAGGCGCATGGTGTGTTGGCTTTCATTGACAGGGGGATTGAATTTAAGAGCCGTGAGGTTATGCTGCAGCTTGATAGAGCCCTGGTTAGACCACATTCGGAATATTGTGTTCAGTTCTGGGCGCCTCATTACAGGAAGGATATGGAAGCTATAGAGAGGGTGCAGAGGAGATTTACCAGGATGCTGCCTGGACTGGGAGGGCAGGTCTTATGAAGAGAGGTTGAGGGAGTTAGGGCTTTTCTCATTGGAATGAAGAAGGATGAGAGATGACTTGATAGAGGTGTACAAGATGATGGGAGGCATAGATCAAATGGATAGATAGAGACTTTTTCCCAGGGCGGAAATGGCTATCACGAGGGTGCATGATTTTAAGGTGATTGGAGGAAGGTTTAGGGGAGATGTCTGAGGTAGGTTCTTTACACAGAGAGTGGTGCGTGCATGGAATGCATTCCCAGCAGTGGTAGTAGACCAGATACATTAGGGACATTTTAGGGACTCTTGGATAGGCACATGGATGATAGTAAAATGAATGGTATGTAGGTTAGTTTGATCTTAGAGTAGGATAAAAGGTTGGCACAGCATCGAGGGCCGAAGGGCCTGTACTGTCCTGTACTGTCCTGTACTGTTCTATGATTTATGTTCTGATGCATATTTAGCTCTCAACCAACATTACAAACACTGGTTTTCTAGTAATTATCTCATTGTTGTTTGTAGGAACTTGTTACAAACAAATTGACTGCAACAAAACCCTTTCTTCACTCTCCCTTCACTGGCACTTTTAGAGCACCTCAGTTCTGTACAAAGGATATAGTTTGGGTTGTGGTCTGTGCTTGGACCTTGGGTCATTGTTTGGATACTTCTGTTGGGATCCTTGGATCACATCTCTCACAGGAAAATGCTGCATAATCCACTTAGTACCACATTCAAAAAATTGAGAGGTGCCTGGTCAGAGTGGGCCATCTATGTACTATCTGCATTAGAGCATTGGGGACCAAAGAGGAGAGAACATGAGGAGAGCATAAAGTTTTCTGCCTTTTCTGAAAATAACAAAATCAAACTGTTCAAAACAATTGACCCTTGAACAAATAGGTCTTATTGTTCAGGTCAGGGCTAATCTGCCCTTGAATGATTAGTCACATTTCACTCAATAAATATTAAATTCTAGAAGAAGCTGTTCTTCCAAATTAGTGCTAAAGTTAAATATTGTTGGGAAAGTTAATTAAAACCAGTGAAATTGGACTTTTGCTTTTGACTTGTTTTTGCTGGTACAGTATGAGAGCCTGCCAATATTTGATTTGAGTTATTTATGCACTGTCATATATATCTAGAACGATACAATGAAAAGTGTTTTGTCGCCACAATCTGGCGCTATTTTAAGTTACAAAAGGAATATAAAGAAATTATATAAATAGAATTCATCCTATGTACAATGGGTCTTCAAGCACGGTTCCACGGCTTCTGCAAGGTCTCTGCAAGGTGTCCTGTATCTCAAGGAGTCTCAACTCTGGGCATTGCTTCTGCTATAGTGACCCACCACTGCCAAGCATTCCCTGCTTTGGCCACTGCTGTAGACAATGACCTGCTGAGCCTAGTGTTTCCACCTCAGATGGGGATCTGAATCCTTTCTCACTGTCCCCACATATCTGGGTGCAGGTTGGGCTTTGTTCCTTCCTCCCTGACCCCATCTTCTGGGGTACAGGCTCCTTAGATGGTAGTCAACCTGTAGGATCATGTCCAGGTGGTTGTTATTTGTTTATGTGCCTAGCCATGAATGGACTGTCTGTTTGCTCTAGCTTATCTCTCCATGCTTCAGGCTCACTGCCTTTATTCCTGATGAAGGGCTTTTGCCCGAAACGTCGATTTCGCTGCTCGTTGGATGCTGCCTGAACTGCTGTGCTCTTCCAGCACCACTAATCCAGTGTTTGCCTGTGGATGGCATTCACCATGTTCACCTGGGGTCCACATGTCCTGATGCTTCAAATATGGGGTGCTATGGTCTCCCAATGCTCCTCTGGTTGAGATTAGCGATAACTCCTAATAGACTAAGGAGATCAAATCTGGGATTTTTTTATGGTCTGTGTGATTCTGAGACTGCTCCTCATTGTCATCCACGTTTGGAATGTGTGCATATACACAAATTTGAATGAGGGTGGGTTGCACAGCCCTAACTCCTGAAGCAAACAGCCATTGAACTGTCACTGGAGTCCATGTTTGAAGAATGGCTACTTGAATGAGGATTGAAGGTCTCTGTGAAGTTAAGAGTCAGCACCTTCAGGGTAAGAGAAAAGAGGCATGGCAGAGGGAGTGAGAAGACTCCAAAAGCAGATTACATTCAATCACATTAATTAGACAGCAAGAAATAGAATCAGGATGAGGCCATCCAACCCTTGAGTCTGCTCAACTATTCGATAGAGTCATGGCTGACCTTTTGTCTCCATTCCACTTTCCTACGCATTCCTCATATCCTTTCATTCCTTTAGTGCGCCAAAATGTGTCTGTCTCAAGTTTGATTCTACTCAGTAATTGAGTATCCATAGCTCTCTGGGGTAGACAATCTGAAAAATACACAACCTTGGAAAGAAGTGGTTTCTCTTTTCTCAAATGATACAGACTGTTTCTCCTTATTCCAATTTTTTCCTAGCATGTTAATGGTACAAACTGCCCCAGTTTACATTTTTTCCCCACAGCTCTCACTCTCTTTGGAGAGAATGTACTGGTATTTTTGTTATTTGTCTATTAAATGGGCCCTTTTTTTGTTGTAAACACTTCAAAACATTCCAGATGAGATCCCTGTATTTACATAAAGCTTATTTTTCTGATCTACCTGGAGTGCCACAAGGATCAGTGCGAGATCCTCTACTTTTTGTCATTTACATAAATGATTTGGATTTGAGCATAAGAGGTACAGTTAGTATGTTTGCAGATGACACCAAAATTGGAGGTGTAGTGTACAGCGAAGAGGGTTACCTCAGATTACAACAGGATCTTGACCAGATGGGCCAATGGGCTAGAAGTGGCAGATGGAGTTTAATTCAGATAAATGTGAGGTGCTGCATTTTGGAAAAGCAAATCTTAGCAGGACTTATACACTTAATGGTAAGGTCAGAGGGAGTGTTGCTGAACAAAGAGACCTTGGAGTGCAGGTTCATAGCTCCTTGAAAGTGGAGTTGCAGGTAAATAGGATAGTAAGAAGGCGTTTGGTATGCTTTCCTTTATTGGTCAGAGTATTGAGTACAGGAGTTGGGAGGTCATATTGCGGCTGTACAGGACATTGGTTAGGCCACTGTTGGAATATTGCGTGTAATTCTGGTCTCCTTCCTATCGGAATGATGTTGTGAAAGTTTAAAGGGTTTAGAAAAGATTTACAAGGATGTTGCCAGGGTTGGAGGATTTGAGCTATAGGGAGAGGCTGAACAGGCTGGGGCTGTTTTCCCTGGAGCGTTGGAGGCTGAGGGGTGACCTTCTAGAGGTTTACAAAATTATGAGGGGCATGGATAGGGTAAATAGGCAAAGTCTTTTCCCTGGCGTCAGGGAGTCCAGAGCTAGAGGGCATAGATTTAGGGTGAGAGGGGAAAGATATAAAAGAGACCTAAGGGGTAACGTTTTCACACAGAGGGTAGTATGGGTATGGAATGAGCTGCCAGAGGATGTGGTGGAGGCTGGTACAATTGCAACATTTAAGAGGCATTTGGATGGGTATATGAATAGGAAGGGTTTGGAGGGATATGGGCCGGGTGCTGGCAGGTGGGACTAGATTGGGTTGGGATATCTGGTCAGCGTGGACAGGTTGGACCGAAGGGTCTGTTTCCATGCTGTACATCTTTATGACTCTATGACTTGCCTCTTCCTTGCAGTGGTTTGTTCTGTTAATCTTATTATTACTTCGTCATAGCGCCATTACCATACAAAATAGGCCATTCAGCCCATCAAATCCATGCATGTAGAACCTTCAATTGTACATGGTGTACACATTGAACAGCCCTGTCATTTCTCTTTTTTCCCTCTCCTTTTTCCCCTGCACACTGAACTGTCTAAAGTTCTGTATTCCTTATTTGATGTGCTTCGTATAATGGAGGTTTGATTAATTCTCCCTGAATCTGACCATAAAACAGACAACCTTGATGGTGCAAGGAATTCTAAAGCCTTCCCTGACTTTGATACTGAGAGGACAACAGCAGGTTTAGGTTATATGGCAGTCTAAAGGGAATAAGCAATTTCCAGTCAAGCTGGGATGAAACGAAATAATAAGGTCTAGGTTGGGTGGAATAGTGCTGGCTGCTGGACTTCAACTCACAAACTTGCAGAAAAATGGATGAAATTGCTTTGAATTGACTGTGATCATGGATGTGACTCAATTTCACAAGGCTGGATGAATTAAGGCCTTAAATGTTTCTGTGGGATTCCTATTGTTCAGGAAGCTTGGTTTCTGTCTGACTGGAGCCAGGACAAGTGCAGCCACCAGGACTATCCAGCTGTTACCACAATAGATAGCTGCTCTATTGACTTCTGGAATTAATTATCAATTTTCTGTCATTTGAAAAGGCTGCCTCCTCAAGTGTTGAGAGAGAGCGAGTGCAGATTTGATGAGCTGAATGGCCTCCTTCTATACTGTAACAATTTAGTGATTCTGAAATGTCTTGCTTGATAAATCAAGCCAGTGCCAGCAAAGGCAATGGAACAGCAGTGAAATGGAGCTAAACTATTCCCAGATTACACTTTGTTTGGAACTCTTTTGTGCAAAAGACAGTTGATGCTAGATTAATTATTAATATTATGTCTGATATTGATAGATTATTGCTGATCATTTTTGTCTCCTATTTGTGTTAAATGGTATGTGGCAAAGACAGTTTTATGGAGTTAGGTTTCAGATCACTAAACAATGAAACAGGTTTGGCAAGTTGAATGGCCTCCTCCTGTTCCCATTTCCTTGAAACTGAAGGTTCTCTGGTTTGTGGAAAGAATACAGCAATTTGCATCTAATTTAATGTAGAAAAATGTGACCAGTTGCTTCAGAGGATCAATATTAAGTACTAAATCAAAGAAGATATTTTGGTGGGGAGGGTGACCGAAAGCTAGGTCAGTGGTCTGGGTTTGAGTGAGTGAGGCAAAGAGGCTCGGAATAGGTTCATGGCCAATGGTGGACTCAAGAGAGTGATAAGTTAAGAATAGTGAACGGTACTACAGTTATTGATCTTGACACCAAGGCAGGAAGACAGGAAAATGCGTTTTCATTATCCTACTCGCCAAACTCGCTCTGGGCAAATCCTTTGTCTCATTACCACAACAATTTCCATTTCTTTTGTCTTATGTTCCATGACATTTTTGTCATTTAAGCTCTCTGACCTTCCCTTTTATTCTTCCTTCTCCCACCCCTGCTTAAGTTTTGACTGTATCTTCTTCATCCCATTTCTGGATTCCAGTTCTGAAGAGGAATCCTGTTCAAATCAAACCTTAACTGTTTCTGTCTCCACAGATGCTGCCAGACCTGCTGAATAGTTTCAGTACTTTCTGTTTTTCTGAACTCCAGCATCTGTAGTGTTTTGCTTTTATTATATTCTGTATTGGGGAGGTTTAGAATAGCAATGACCAATGACCTTAGTCATTGCTATAAGCGATAAAATAGATAGAGTGTGCAGCTGAGGGATGGATCAGGTAACAGTATCTGATTCCTGATGAAGGGCTTTTGCCCGAAACATCGATTCTTTTTAGCTCCTCGGATGCTGCCTGACCTGCTATGCTTTTCCAGTTCCACTCTAATCTTAACAGTATCTTTGATAGGACTACGCAAGGATATTCTGTCATCCTGTCAAGCACTGGTGCTTCTTAATTAGACAGTTAAATCTCAACATTGACAGAAGGTTGGTAGAAGGGTCATAGACTCATAGCACAGAAACAGACCCTTTGGTCCAACTCGTTCATGCTGACCAAATATCCTAAATTAATTTAGTTCCATTTGCCAGCACTTGGCCCATATCCCTCTAAACCCTTCCTATTCATATACCCATCCAGATGCCTTTTAAATGCTGTAATTGTACCAACCTCCACCACTTCCTCTGGCAGCTCATTCCATATACACACCACCCTCTGCATGTAAACATTGCTCCTTAGGTCTCTTTTAAATCTTTCCCCTTTCACCCTAAACCAATGCCCTCTAGTTCTGGACTCCCCCATCCCAAGAAAAGACCTTGTCTATTTACCCTGTCCATGCCCCTTATGATTTCATAAACCTCTATAAGCCCCTAAGCCTCCAACACTCCAGGGAAAACAGCCCCATCTTATTCAGCCTCTTTCTATAACTCAAACCCTCCAATCCTGACAACATCCTTGTAAGTCTTTTCTGAACCCTTTCAAGTTTCACAACATCCTCCCTATAGGAGTGAGACCAGAATTGCACACAGTATTCCAAAAGTTGCCGAACCACTGAAGAAGAGTTACACCCGAAATGTTGACATCTCCACCTCTTGATGCTGCCTGGCTTGCTGTGTTCTTCCAGCCTCCTGCATGTCTACTTTGACTTCTGGCATCTGCAGTTTTTCTGTCTCTCACCAATGTCTTGTTCAGCTGCAACATGACCTCCCAACTCCTATACTCAATGCACTGACCAATCATTGAGGTTCAGATTCTTAAACTAACTGTGACATCAGGATTTCGTTACAAAAGCACAGGCTTTATCATTTCGAGGAACATATCAGCAATTTTGAGCTTGCATGCAGAAATCACTGTATTCATCCAATGTAGAAATCAGATGGTGATGGATTTAAGAATGTGATGTAAATATTTGCATTAGGATTAAAGGTAATTTTTGAACCGATACAGTAATACAATAGAGACTGCTATTAAAAACTTAAAGGTTATAAATATCATGTTGGGCACTTATAGCTGTCATTTTTTCTCCCCATGGGGGTTTAAAAACAATTCTTCCGTTGTTGCAAAATTTGCTGTAATGGTCTAACATTCTTTGGAAGCAATTCACAAAACAGCACAACCTCAACATGTCGAATTAGAAAAGGGTGCAATGGTTACCATGGCAATGACCACGAGCAAGCTAATTTTTTTGAAGTAGCAGAAGTCTTTTGACTGGTGCCAAATCACTATTAAGAAATTGGGTGCTCTATGTTAAAGTTTAAGAAAAAGACTTGCATTTGAATAGCAACTTTAACACTGATCAGGCATTCTCAAAAGCACTTTACAGCCAAAGAGGTTTCTTTTGAAGTAGTCACTGTTTTAACAGCGGAAACGCAACAGCCAATTTAAAAGCAACCTCCCACAAAACGAAACGTGATATTGATGAGATAATCTGTTTTGGTGATGTTGATTGAGGAATAAGTATTGATCAGGGAAAACTCCTTTGTTTTTCCTTCATTGGTGGCCACAAAATTTTTTGTGCGTACCTGAGAAGGCAGACGGGCCTCTTCTTAACATCTCATCTAAAAGGCTGTCCCTCAGTACTGCAGTGAAACGTCAGTCTTGAATTTTATGCTCAAAGCCAAAGTAGAACTTGAACCTAACACGCTCTGACTTGGAACATTCTGACCTCATTCTCAAGGTGGTGACTCTGCTGGGGTACAGGTTCCATAGGATCATATCCAGTTCTTTGTGTGTGAATCCATATCAATGACCTTTGGTGGACTATTCAGCCATGTCACCCATTATAGTTGTGATATACAGACAGCTTCAAGTTCTTCAAAACTATTCCATCATCTGGTTAGATCATGGTTCATCTTTGCCTGAAATCCATTTATCTCCCTTATTTCCGTATCCGTTGCTATCCATATTGATCAAATATTATATTTTTAAGGAGAGTGTCACGAATCAGTGAGAAGAAGTGTAAGGGATTCCTTCCAAAGCAAGTAACTTGCATTTATGTAACTCCTTGCATGCAGTAAAATATCCTAATGTGTTTTATTGGATTCTTATCAAGCAAAATTTGACACAGAGGCACATAAGAAGACATTATGACAGGTAATTAAAAGCTTGGTTGAAGAGGCATGTCTTGAGGAGCATCTTCAAGGAGGACAGCAAGGTGAAGAGGTTCAGAGCAGAAATTCCAGAGCTTAAGATTCACACAGCTGAAGGAATCACTGCTGATGGTAGTCATGATTTGGAGGTGTCGGTGTTGGACTGGGTGTTAAAAATCACACAACATCAGGTTATAGTCCAACAGGTTTATTTCGAAGCACGAGCTTTCGGAGCGCTGCTCCTTCATCAGGTGTTTTTGGAGTATAAGATTGTAAGACATAGAATTTATAGCAAAAGTTTACAGTGTGATGCGACTGAAATTATATATTGAAAAAGACCTGGATTGTTTGTTAAGTCTCATGTTTTAGAATGACTGTGTTGGTTTCAATTCTTTCATATGTAAATCCCAGAACTTTTTTAAAAGTTACGTTCTCAAGTGAACTTTAACAATATTGGTGGCACGGTGGCTCAGTGGTTAGCACTGCTGCCTCATGGTTCCAGGTTCAATTCCAGCCTCGGGCAACTGTCTGTGCGGAGTTTGCACATTCTCCCCGTGTCTGCGTGGGTTTCCTCCGGGTGCTCCAGTTTCTTCCCACAGTCCAAAGATGTGCAAGCCAGGTGAATTGGCCATGCTAAATTTCCTATAGTGTTATGTGCATCAGTCAGAGGGAAATGGGTCTGGGTGGGTTACTCTTCGGAGGGCCGGTGTGGACTTGTTGGGCCGAAGGGCCTGTTTTCACACTGTAAGGAATCTAATCTAATAGGTGCCATGTCAGCTTAGATAATGCATTGAAGGTGTGAAGTGCCCTGTGTGAGGCTGTCTGTGCCCCAGTGTTCAGACTGGTTCTATTTCTAAAATGGGGAGTTACAGGATCTTACATGAATTCATGCAGTTTTGAGAAAAATAAACTGTAATTCTGCAAGTACAAATTCACCACACAAACTTATATGTGTGTGTGTGTGTGTGTGTGTGTGTGGGGGGTGGTTGGGGGGCATATATGAGTGTCTGTGAGAGTACGTGTGTGTGAGTGAGTGTAAAGGGATATAAGTCTGTGAGAGGGTGCATGTGTATGTGTGAGCGTATCAGAGAGAGCTTGTGTATGAGAGAGTGTCTGCTTGAGTGTATGGGTATGTGTGTGTATATATATATTTGGAAGGGCAAGGACTGATTAGGGATCATCAACATGGCTTTGGGTGTGGGAAATCATGTGTCATGAACTTGATTGAGTTTTTTGAAGAAGTAACAAAGACGATTGATGAAGGCAGAGTAGTAGACATAATCTATGTGGATACTGGATTAGTGGTGCTGGAAGAGCACAGCAGTTCAGGCAGCATCCAACGAGCAACTTCAGTAAGGTGTTCGACAAGGTTCCCCATGTGAGACTAGTTAGCAAGGTTAGATCTCATAGAATACAGGGAGAACTAGCCATTTGGTTACAGAAATGGCTCAAAGAAGACAGAGGGTGGTGGTGGAGGGTTGTTTTTCAGACTGGAGGCTGACCAGTGGAGTGCCACAAGGATTGGTGCTGGGTCCACTACTTTTTGTCATTTATATAAATGCTTTGGATGTGACCATTAGAAGTATAGTTAGTAAGTTTACAGATGACACCAAAATTGGAGGTGTAGTGGACAGCGAAGAAGGTTACCTCAGAGTACAACAGGATCATGATCAGATTGGTAAGTGGGCTGAGGAGTGGCAGATGGGGTTTAATTTAGATAAATGCGAGGTGCTGCATTTTGGGAAAGCAAATCTTAGTAGGACTCATACACTTAATGGTAAGGTCCAAGGGAGTGTTGCTGAACAAAGAAACCTTGAAGTGCAGGTTCATAGCTCCTTGAAAGTAGAGTCGCAGGTAGATGAGATACTGAAGAAGGCGTTTGGTATGCTTTCCTTTATTGATCAGCATATTGAGTTGGGAGGTCATGTTGCAGCTGTACAGGACATTGGTTAGGAAACGTTTGGAATATTGCATGCAATTCTAGTCTCCTTCCTATCGGAAGAATGTTACGAAACTTCAAAGGGGTCAGAAAAGATTTGCAAGGATGTTGCCAGGGTTGGAGGATTTGAGCTATTGGGGGAGGTTAAATAAGCTGGGGCTGTTTTCCCTGGAGCATCGGAAGCTGAGGGGTGACCTTATTGGCGTTTATAAAATAATGAGGGCCATGGATAGGATAAATTGGCAAAGTCTTTTCCCTGGGGTGAGGAAGTCCAGAACTAGAGGGCATAGGTTTAGGGTGAGAGGGGAAAGATATAAAAGAGACCTCAGGGGCAACGTTTTCATGCAGAGTTGCCAGAGCAAGTGGTGGAGGCTGGTACAATTGCAACATCTGGATGGGTATATGAATAGGAAGGGTTTGGAAGGATATGGGCTGGGTGCTGGCAGGTGAGGCTAGATTGGGTTGGGATATCTGATTGGCATGGACGAGATGGACCAAAGGGTCTGTTTCCATGCTGTACATCTCTGTGACACTCTGACTCTGTGATGGTGGAACAATGGAAATCAGGGATATGTGAGAGGCAGAATTGGAGTAACACTAAAATCTTCTGTTGTGAGGCTGGATGTGGGTGACTACAGGGATAGTTGTCCTGAGGGTAATTGTCACCCTAGTTGATGTGAGCTAACTCAATACAGACCCAAGATTGATTCTGGGGCTTCCTGCACTCTATGGCAGTGTCATGTTAGACATTGCGTTTAACACTAAAATCCATCATAATATCCTTGTACTTGAGGGAATTTAAGATGGTGTAAACCTCTGAACTTTCAGTGATCTCCAACTAGAAGATTAATGGTTTGGATCCTGGGTATTACCTATTGTATCAATCTCCTTGTCTCAAGTGGGTGACTGTCCAGTGAAGCTGTTTATTGGAGCTTGACACAGAAGCAAACTGATCGGTGGGGTGGTGCATCTTAGCAAATTCTTGAGCACAGTCTTAATGGTGGAAGAGGAGGAGAGACAAAATGATGACCAGGTGGTGAAGTGAGAAAAATAGGACAGATCTCATTGTTTTTAACTTTGGAGTTTGTTTTACAATTCACAAGATTTGGCTTACTTCTTCTTTAAGCCATAAAGCTTGTATTGCTCCATTTTAAAAAAAAACGTGACTGATTAATAATGTGTTCTTTGGAAACATCTTTTATAGTGGGCCTCAGGCTGATTCTCTCGAACTCTTCCAATACACAACAATATACAAAATCAGGAATGGCTGGAGAAACTCTGCAGGTGTGACAGCATTTGTGGAGAGAAAGCAGAGTTAACATTTCAGATCTTGTAACCCTTCTTCAGAACATATACATTTGGCCTAAGTGACTGCCAGACCCCTACCAAAACCAAGTGATACACTCTGACCCTGCATTTGTCAAGCTCTGTTTTCAGACACTCATGCAACACCTCTCATCTGTGGTTTTAGTGAGGTTTAATGTGTTGCTTCTCTTCTTATTTTGCAGCTTCCTCTCAGCTAAATAGACTAAACCTCTAAAGAATCCAGATTACCGTACTAGGAAAGTTTGGACCTTCAGAACCTGCTGCACGTTTACAGTATTTTTGTTCTTCATACCAGAATAGCCACTTTCAAAAAGTTTCTGCAAATATATTGATGGTGAAAATTTACTTTGTGTCCTTTGTTGTACAATTGCTATGATCAGGAATATATGAGCATTAAAAAAATGGAGCAGGAAAAGGAATCTGTTCCATTCATTCACCAGGTAATTGGGTGTGGATTAGATATTTTTCTTCTGAACTTTAGTTTCATTTAAGGATAGTCAATTTTATTTTTTAAATTGGGATCTTTTTAAATTCTGTGCTCACACTCCAAATTGCAGGAATGGTTATGCAGCATCTTTGCTTCTTAGTGTTTCAGTGAAAGTTGGACTATCGTCTGCACTATGGCTGATGCCATGCAATGCAATTCAACAAAGTATGTTGTGGTAAAAACAATGACTGCAGACGCTGGAAACCAGATGCTCTTCCAGCACCACTAATCCAAAGTATGTTGTGGTGTTTTGTTTGTCAAATATGTGGCTGTGAACCAGAAAGTGGGCAATACTGGTGGTTGCTGGGAGGTATATCTGCAGATCAGTCTGAGTCCTCTGAATCTTCCTCTTGACAACTGTGCTTCAGAGTTGAGGTTTAACTGTGTAGGCCTTGTATGACTTGATGTACTGATAACGGAACCCACTGCCTTCTGGTTCTCTCCCCATATTGTCTATTGACTTCCTTTAGCAGTGGCAGATTGTCTGTTCATTGACGTATGAAGATCAGATGTAGCTGAAGATAATAACAAATGGTTATATTTTCTTTTAAACTTTTCTTCCAAACTATCTGCTTCCTTCAATCCAATCAGGTGGTCAAAAAAGTGTCAATTCACATTTGAATATTAGTATTGCATTTTTAAATTACATTTCTTGGTAACAGAATATTGAGCTGGCAAATTGAACCAAAAATCTTCATGTTTGTACGACAGCTGTTCTACAGGATGTTAACAGAATGTTGCTTATCTTGAACTGGAAGGATACTGGAACATGAAGCCACACATCAGCACGAACCGACACCTTCCAATGAGGAAAGGAAAATTGACATTGACAGGAGATATTTTTAAAAGTAGGTGCACAATCAAGGATATAACCCAGCCTTAGAATTCTTTTTTTATGAAAACACACACTCACACTGCCACTTAGATACACATGCACCCTCTGTTGTAGTTTGGATTATTGTTGCGCTCAGGGTGTTCTATGCTACTCTCAACTTTCAAATATAACGCTCAATGTAGTCATCATACTGAAAGGTATTTACTATGACAGATGGGAGTTGATCATTTATAGGTTTTGAACTGTTCTTTTTAAAGACTGACTACTCAGGGAGGATGGAGGAATAGTGTCCCAGGGGATTGGCTATAACAATAAAAAATTCTATCTGTGCACTCACCACTTAACAAGGGAAATGGGAACCTTGAGGACTATAACCATAAAAAACAAACAGGCTCTCATAAAACCACAGACATATTAAGAGGGCAAAGTATTCCTCATTGCTTAAGCACATGGACAATTTAATTGAAAATGTCTTTGTCTGGCTTCAATTAAATCAAAATATTTGATTTGAAAGATTCAATTATATTGTCATTGTAGGATTTATTGTTAAGTAATTCTGCTAATATTATTCTGAGGATAACTGACATACATTAACTGTGTTTTTATATTTCTTGTTCCCCCTTAAACCTCTTTGCTTTGAAATCTCGGATTTCCTTTAGGATGCTGCTTAAAACCTGGCCCTGATCAGGCTTTAGATTAACATTTCCATTTGTGGCTTGGTATAATAACATCTCTGAACAAGTTGATTAAAAAATAGGTAAAAGTTGTTTCCTCTGAATAGTATTCCATTTTGGGATCTTTCAATACATTAAAAGTGCTATATAAATGTAAATACATGTCTCTTCATGTACAATTTGGTTTTGCCTCCGATCTCATTCTCCCTTGTATTTCTCACTATTGGGAGGCGATGGCCTCATGGTATTTTGACTAGACTGTTAATCCAGAGACCCAGGCTAATGTTCTGAGGGCCTGGGTTTGAATCATGGCAGAGGGTGGAATTTCAATTCAATAACAATCGGGAATTGAAGTCTAATGATGACCATGAATCTGTTGTCAGTTGTTGGGGAAAGCCCATCTGGTTCACTAATGTCCTTTCGGGAAGGAAAGTGCCATCCTTATCTGGCCTGGCCTACATGTGACTCCAGACCCACAGCAACGTGGTTGACTTTCAAACGCCCTCTTGGCAACGAATGCTAGCCTAAGCAGTGATGCCCACATTGTCTAAATGAATTAAAATAAAACTCCCTGTTAGTGGAGTACAATCCGAAAGGGTAATGGAACATCACTGATACTTCACCCAAATGGGCAGCTCACATTAACTAGTTATTGGCTAGCTATTGTCTCACACCTGAGTGTCCAGGATGCTGAAACCTAATGGTGTTCTGAATAGCTCATCAAACTGCAAAGATTATGGAAACTTTCCTTCTTCAAAATAATGAACCACTCAAGCTAAGAATTGTGCCATTGGGAAATTCCCCATTGCAGTTTGCTCTCTTGGGACAGTTTCATATAAATCAGTGTGTATGTATTTTTAAAAAATTTCTGCTATGTTATTGAGTCATACAGCATGGAAACAGACCTTTCAGATCAACTTGTCCATGCCGACCAAGGTTCCCAAACTAAACTAATCCCACTTGCCTTCGTTTGGTCCATATCCATCTAAACCTTTCCTGTTCATGTCTTTTAAATGTAGTAACTGTACCTGCATCTGTACCAAATCCTTTGGCAGTTCATTCCACATATGAACAACAATCTGTGAGAAAAGGTTGCCCCTCAGGTCCCTTTTAAATTTTTCTCCTCTCACCTTAAAAATATACCCCCTTGTTTTGAACTACCTCACCTTAGGGAAAAGACTCTTGGTATTCACCTTATCTATACCTGTCATGATTTTATACGCCTCAACAGGTCACCCCTCAACCTCCTGTGCTCCCAGCTTAACCTTCTAACTCAAACCCTCTAGTCCCAACAACATCCTGGTAAATCTTTTCTGAGCCCTCTCCATTTTAATAATATCCTTCCTACAGCAGGGCAACCAGAAGTGTACACAGTACTCCATAATTGATTTCACTAACATCCTATACAATCTCAACATGATGCCCCAACTCCTATGGTCTGAGCAATGAAGGCAAGTGCGCTAAATACCTTCTTAACCACCCTGTCTACCTGTGATGCAACTTTCAAAGAACTATGTACCTGAACCCCTAGGTCTCTCTGTTTAACAACACTATCCAGGACGCTACCATTAAATATATAAGTCCTGCTCTTGTTTGTTTTACCAAAATGCAATATTTTGCATTTATTCAAATTAAACTCCATCTACCACTCCTCAACCCATTGGCACAATTGATCAAAATCCCTTTCTAATCTGAGATAACCTTCTTCACTGTCGACTATTGCACCAATTTTGATGTCTTCCGCAAACTTACTAACCATGCCTCCGAAATTACATGGGAGTCTTTCAAAGTGTGCCAGTATTTACAATGGGGTTGCCATGAGTGCATCAGCATTAACCAAAGAATCCCTTGGGTGCGTATGGGGACACCTGAGAGTAGATCTACTATCTGAGAGCAGTATTTGCAGTGTTGGGGGACAGGGGGGTACCTTGGAATATGTACATATTCATATTTTTGTCTCCTATGATTATGTATGATTCAGGAGTACCAATCAGTTGGGAACCTGTTTTGGCATTTATAGGGATATCCCCTGGGATGCATTTGTATTTGCAGGTCAGGGGGAAGCTCCTGGGATACAGCAATGAGGAGGAGTCCGCATATTTCAGCAGTACAAGATATGGGGAAATCCATCCGATTATGTATTGATATTGCAGTTGGGGCCAGGAGTTCACCTATGTTCATGGGGAGGCATTCTACAGGGTTGTGTCAGTGTCTAGAGAGGGGATCCCTGCCAGTGCACTTGTGTTTACAGGAGCATTCCCAGGAGTGTGTCAGTATTTACCAGAGGAGTTCCCACGAGTGCATCAGTATTTCAAAAGGGTTTCTCAGGAGTGCATTGTTATTTACAGGGACATTCCAAGAAGTACAGTGGTATTTATTACAAAGTTTCCTGGGAATGCATCAGTATTTACAGGGGCATTTCAAGTAGTGTGTTGGTCTTTCATTGGAGTTCATCGGTATTTGCATTAGTATTTACTGCAGGGTTCTGGGATTATGTCAATCTTCGTCTTTCTGAGCCTGTGGGACATATTAAATGTTGAGCCCAAGATTTTGAGGTATTTTCCAACTGCTTCATTTATGGAGTATATATATCACTTATTTTAACTTCCTATATGAAGTACTTTACAATTTTTCGTGTTACATTTTGCTAAAGTATTTGCTAACTTGCAGATCAAAGGTGAAAGTTCAGCCACAGGCTGAATGACAAAGTCAGGCTCATTTGTGCTTCTCAGAACAGGTTAAATCAGGCTCCTGAAAAATTTGCATTCTTATTTATTCTGTGGTGATAGATAATTTGCAAACAAACTGAGGTAAATTTATGTATGGTTAAAAAAAAGGGATAATTGAGAAATGGAGCAGGCTCGAGGGGCTAAAGGGCTTCTGTTCCTACATTCCTAAATGAGAATGCTGCCTTCTACAATGGTCTGGGATGAGAAAATTGGAACACCAGTGAAAACAAATTACCATTTCATTGATCATTGAAACCCCAAGGAAATGTCCCTTGTCTCCGAGGGGAGAAGGAAACCCTGTGAGCGTCAAGGCTTTGCATCATAAATTGCTGCAAAGGGTACAAGTCTACCTTGGCTTGGAAATGATCCAAACAAACATGAATGCTGTTGTCCTGTCTCTTGAAGGCTTACAAAAATCTTTTTGACAGGTGAAACAGTCCCCACATTTTTTATATGAGTACTGTAAGTATTTTGTGAGTCTTTTGTTGGAGAATGGAGAGTTTAAATTTGGATGAAGGGACAGAATGCATGGTTGCTAAATTTGCTGACAATGCAAAAACAGGGAGAAGAGTAAATTGTGAAGAGGACATAAAGGAATAAAAATAGGTTTAATGGGTGCAAAGAGTTGGCATATAGTGTATGGAAAAATGTGTACTTATCCACTTTGATAGGAAGAGTAGAAAAGCATTATAGTATTTAAATGGAGAAAGTTTGCAGAACTCTGAGGTACAGAGGGATCTGGGTGTCCTGTTATATGAATCACAACAAATTAGTACACAGCTATAGCAAGTTATTCTGAAGGCAAATGGAATGTTGGTGTTTATTGCAAGGGTAAAGAATATAAAGGTAAGGAAAATTTTGTTACAGCTGAGCAGGGCATTGGTGAGACAGCTGTACTATGTACATGATTTGGAGAGGCCGGTATTGGACTGGGGTGTACAAAGTTAAAAATCACACAACACCAGGTTATAGTCCAACAGGTTTATTTGGAAGCACTAGCTTTAGGAGCGCTGCTGCTTTATCAGGTGGTTGTGGAGTATGACATCGTAAGACACAGAATTTATAGCAAAAGTTTACAGTGTGATGTAACTGAAATTATATATTGAAAAAGACCTGGATTGTTTGTTAAGTCTCTCATCTTTTAGAATGATTTGGAGATGCCGGTGTTGGACTGGGGTATACAAAGTTAAAAATCATACAACACCAGGTTATAGTCCAATAGGTTTAATTGGAAGCACACTAGCTTTCGGAGCGATGCTCTGAAAGCTAGTGTGCTTCCAATTAAATCTTTTAGAATTAACATGTTGGTTTCAGTTCTTTCATATGTAAATTGCAGAATATTTAAAAGTTACATTCTCAAGTGAACTTTAACAATTGGTGTCATGTCGGCCCAGATAATGCACTTAAGGTGTGAGGTGCCCTGTGTGAGACTGTCTGTGCCACAATGGGCAGACTGATTCTAATGTAAAAAATGGATTTACAGAATCTTACATGGATTCGTGCAGTTTTTGAGCAAAGGAAAATGTAATTCTGCAAGTACAAATTCACCCCACAAATGTGTGTGTGTGTGTGTGGGGGGGGGGGGGGGGGGGTGGGGGGGTTTGTGGGGCGGTGGGGTGGGGGGGGGGGGGGGGAGAAGGTTATGAGTGTTTGTGAGCGAGTATGTGTATGTGTGTGAGTAGAATTCTCTTCCCCCAGACAGCAACAGAGGAAGGAATATTGAATATTTTTCAGGCTGATAATGATAGATAATTGATTGACAAGGGAGTCAGCAGTTTTTGGGGGCACAGAAATGGTTTTCCCTTACAGGAACGTCTAGGACTAGACAAAATAATCTCAGAATAAGTGTCCGCCTATGTAAGACAGAAATGAGGAGGAATTGCTTTTCCTCAGAGAGTAGTGAATCTGTGAAATTCTTTACCACAGGGAGCTGTCAAGGCTGGGTCATTTAATATATTTAAGGCTGAGAGAGATAGATAGATTTTTAATCAAAGGGAATCAAGGATTATAGGGAAAAGGTAGGAGAGTGGAGTTGAGGATTTTTAGATCAGTTATGATCTCATTGAATGGCAGAGCAAGCTCAATTTGATGAATGGTCTAAGTTTGCTGCTATATCTTATGGTCTTATGGGTAGACAAGAAAATAGAGTTGAGGCCACAATTAGATCAGTCACGACCTTATCAAATGGTAGAGTGTGCTCAAGAGGCCAATTGGCTTGCTGCTTCAAATTCTTGTATTCGTATGTACGTGTGTTCACTTTTTCTCATTGCTATAGTGATTAAAAATGATCCAACAGGAAATACGTTTTGCAAATCTTTTCATGTAAGTGATGTGTCCCTTTATTAAAGCTTTATTGAGCGCAGAGTTTCAGACGTTACAGTAGCCTTTATCATGGTATTATGTTCATTAATGCCAGTCACGTTGCACTGGAATCAAATGCTGCTACTTTGACTCTGCACAAGTGACGCTGAAGTAAGATGTGCCTTTGTCTTGGTGGCTCGTTGGGTTTTTTTTAATTCACAGAATAGCGTGTAGGGAGGGCAAATCAGTCTGTGGTCAATTTATTATCAAACTTCTCTGTCCTTTTTGCTCACTGTCCATAATGCAGTTAACTCAAACTGAGGAACTTGTGATGAGGTAAAAAACCCAACCACACTCTGAACAAAGGTGCTTTTTTCTCTATTTTATATTCCAGAGTTTTGGATTTTCACAGGTATTTGATCGGTATCTTAATCCAAAATATTCCAGTAAATGATCAGATATAGAAAATAGAACAGTACAGCACAGTACAGGCACTTCGGCCCTCGATGTTGTGCTGGCCTTCTATCCTACTGTAAGATCAGACTAACGTACATACCCTTCATTGTACTAACTTCCCTGTGCCTATCCAAGAATCGCTTAAATGCCCCTAATGTATCTGAATCTACTACTGCTGGCAGTGCATTCCATGCTCCCACCATTCTCTGAGTTAAGAACCTACCCTGACATCTCCCCTAAACCTTCCTCATTGCCTTAATTACCTTAAAATTACGCCCCTCGTGATAGACATTTCGCCATGGGAAAAAGTCTCTGGCTATCCACTCTATCTATGCCTCTCAACATCTTGTACACCTCTATCAAGGCACCTCTCATCCTTCTTTGCTCCAATGAGAAAAGCGTTAGCTTCCTCAACCACTCTTCATAAAACAAGCCCTCCAGTCCAGGCAGCATTCTGGTAAATCTCCTCTGCATGATGTAGGGAGATTATTGTATGAGAGTTGAAAAGAAAGAGTGATAATTCAGAAATAAGGGGCCAGTTGTGGTCTGTGGAAGTATTTTCAATTTGTCTTGGTATGTGCTGCAGTACCTTGTGACTTTTGCTGCACATGCTCTACTGAAAAGATATCCTGCCCTCAGTAGGGATACCAATCTGAAGGTGGATGGAACTGTGGGATAAAAGAAAGATTGGCACTTATTTGGTGTTTTATTACAAAATCGGTATGTCCCAAATGCTTTGTAGCCAATGAAGTACTTTTGAAGGATTGTCACTGCTGCAATATTGGTAACATGACAGCCAAGCTGTACATAGCAAACACCTACGAATAGAAATGTGGGATAATGGCAAGGAAATTGATTTTAGTGAAATGGATTGAGGGATAAATTGTTCAGGACATCAGGTTTAATTTCTCTGCTGTTATTTTTAGTAATCAGGGATTTTGTTAACGGGACCTCAGTTTAACCCTTCTTTGAAAAGACCATACAACCCTCTGACGGGCAGTGCTGAGCACCTTGATTTCAGTTCCGACGTTTGTTTTTGTTTCTGGTGAGAATTCAGTGTAAATCATAGAATCCCTACAGTGCACAGCAGGCCATTCAGCCCATCGAGTCCACATTGACCTTCTGAAGAGCATCCCACCCAGACCCATCTCCATAACCCTGCATTTCCCACGGCTAACCCGCCCAGCCTGCACAGCGATACTATGGGCAATTTAACATGGCCAATCCACCTAACCTGCACATCTTTGGATTGTGGGAGGAAACTGGAGCACCCGGAGGAAACCCACGCAGACACGGAGAGAATGTGCAAACTTCACACAGTCACCCGAGGCTGTAATCAAACTCGGATCCCTGCTGCTAACCACTGAGCCATTGTGCTAGCCCAAGCCAAAGTGCCGCAAATCATAATTAATATTGCCATCACAAGTCACAGGTATAGGTAGAAACAACTTAGCTTTACATTTTAGACATTTTCAGACAGCCCTGTCAAAGTGGGATACTCGAGGAGCAGGAGAATTGACATTTCGGGCATAAGCCCTTCATCAGGAATTGCTGATGAAGGGCTTATACCCGAAACGTCAATTCTATTGCTCCTCGGATGCTCCCTGACCTGCTATGCTTTTCCAGCACCACACTCTCAAACCTGATCTCCAGCATCTGCAGTCCTCACTTTCTCAAAGTGGGATACTTGGTGGGAAATAGACAACTAGCACAATTCAGTGTTATCAAACCTACAAAAACGATTTATGTAAAGTGACATCCAATACTGTGTCTAATAACAACTAAGAAGGCAGCGCTTTATAACCAAAGAAATGCAAAACAAGATCATAGGCTTGATCAGAAGGCCTACCAATCCCAGCATGAGGTGTTGCAGTAAAATTGGCTTTACCCTGCCTTCCTCAAGTCAGAGATTTACATTTTGGAGCAAGGAATCTGCAATTTGTACATTGATGGAGTGTGGAAAATGGAACATGCCCACTGTCAGTCTCCATTGACCATGATGAGATTGAAATGTATTTCCATGCTGCTGTGGTGCCCTTCATGTTGTCATTGCTTTTCAGTAAAGGCTAAGTTGGCAAGAATATTACCACATGGTCGTCACCTCAAAGTGGTTTTAAAAGCAACTAACAAACAAAAAGCAACTTTCAAAGCTGAGTTGAATTACTTATCTCAAAATTATCTATCTTGAACTGTAACCTGGCTCCAAAGGTTCTTGAAAGCTCTATAATTGACCCTGAACCCCAGACTGTTATGCAATGTGGCCCCCTGGTGTTAATTCAAAGTATATTTCAGAAATTTCATTCCCCAACTTCCTTGCAAAGTAATTTCCTGTCCTCTATGCTATAATTCTATAACTTTTTAAAAATTGCAATTAACTGTTCTCTTTACAATCTAAAAAATCCTTGTGGCAGATACAGTTAAAGCATCCAGTCTGAGTATGGTAATAGATTTACAGACCCTCTCAAGGTAACAATAGATATAATCCAACAGGAACCAGGACAGTTTAGTATCTAGTGAAGCTGTAGGCTGTTTCCTTAAGCCTGCCTTAAAAGTTTGGACTGCTCTTTCTGCCAGACGATTGGATGATGGAACGTATGGATCCTTTTGTGCCAAACGCCATTCAACTTTAGGAAATACTGAAATTCCTCGTTGATAAACAATGGCCAACACCACCAGGAGTCCATGTATTGCAAAGGATGTGTGCAGTTAATTCTATCGTCATCCTGTATTTGACAAATGACCTCTATGCACAACTGGCCACTTTGAGTGGGCCACAATGACTAAGAACATTGAGCCTATGAAAGGACCTGAATAGTCGATGTATAGCTGAGTCCAGGGTTTACCTGGCCATTCCCAAGAATACCGCAGAGCTGCTGGTGGTAATTTCTGTCCTTTGTGGCATTCTAGACAGTGCCTCACCTACGTGGCTATGTCTGCATCCAATTGTGGCAATCAGACATAATTTCTCACCAACATATCCGTTTTGGAAACCAAACTAATCTTGGCTCTAGAATTGGTGAGGTTAACTTTATCCAGTTTATTATCGATACCTTTGAGAGTCTTGGCGTTTTGATCTGCAGATGTTTTGAATCATATGATGAAAAAGGTATTTTGTGTCATTAACCTCTTTGATTGGACGGTGCCTGAATATTCTTTAAAGACTGGAGAGATTCTGCATTTGTTCTTAAGAGATGGCCCGAGCAACATGAGTTCCGTTGGGTCACAGAGAGAAGGGATACATTTTTACTAGTGAAGAATGCAGTATTATTAGACTGAAGGTGTAACATTTCCTATGGTGGGGTGATAGGTGGGGAGTAAGGAGGGGAGAAGGGGAAATGGAGTGAGGTGGTGGTGGTATGAAGGACATTAGAAACAACCCAGTTGTTGCCTTGGCTGAAATCAGCTAACTCAGCATCGACAATTAAAGCTAAGGTTATACACTGGTGTGTATAATTTACTGCAAAACAAGTCGGTTCTTGAACTTCCTGAGAAAGCTCACAGCAGCCTCAAGATTTATTCTTGTAAACACCTGTTTTGGTTTTTGAGCAAACAAATATAGCTTCAATGAACTCTCAAGTATATGTTGTATCACATTTTTAATTGACTTGTTTCGACTATTTTGACATGTTTCT
Source organism: Chiloscyllium punctatum (assembly GCF_047496795.1). Lineage (NCBI taxonomy): Eukaryota > Metazoa > Chordata > Chondrichthyes > Orectolobiformes > Hemiscylliidae > Chiloscyllium > Chiloscyllium punctatum. The sequence continues at coordinate 31,121,953 of NC_092791.1, read as the reverse complement.
ATGATCATCACATTCTCAGGGGGACTTGAGCCTGGACCTTCTGACCTTGCAGTCGGGCCATGACCACTCCGGCACAAGACCCTTTTTTGTATGTATACTGTATGCATACTGTAAAAACCCTTCATATTGGTTTACTCCAATGTGGTGCCATGGATTTTTACATCCTCCTAAGAGGGCCCACAGGGAAACGGCCCCAAGCTGATAGATTGGCTTCAGACAACTCATCTACCAAACCCTTCAAGCACTACCAACCCTGCATATGGTTGTAGATTAAGTATCCCTTCTCCATCTTAGAACCCCTTGAAACAAATCATCCTTGGTCCTGAAGAGTTGCCAAAGAAGGCGGCTTCAGAACAGCACAGCAAGAGGCCCTATGGTCACTATTTCAACAATAGTGGTGCATGGTATGAAGGCAGAATGGCTAGATGGAAATCGAGGTGTGCCCTTGGGAATGATTCTACAACACTATATAATCAATAATGCCCATACCCCCTCCCATTTTCGGTGAGAGCCTTGCACCATTTCAGGAAACTTGTCCACTTGCCTGACAAAGTCTAAAAATCCTTGGCTTAATAACAGCCAGGATCTGTACATCTTCCCTGAGGCTGTAAGCAGAAACTGGTGCTATCAATTTGCAATCTGTTGGGCCTGCAGTGAAGGTGGCACTTGTCAGTTAATGAGGTGTGGCAGAGTCATCGGCTGAAGTCAAACAACTGTAATCCTTTAGCTTTTTAATTCCCTCTCAATATTATTTCACATGAGGCATAAAATATTCTGAGGAAGGGTCACTGGACCCGAAACATTAACTCTGGTTTCTCTTCACAAATGCTGCCAGATGTCCTGAGATTTTCCAGCAATTTCTGTTTTTGTTTGCATAAAATATTGTGTCAGGTAAGAAAATGTCTGAGCCTGACGCCCTCATATCATATCTTTTGGCATCCTTAAGTTTACAAACTGGGGCACTTCAGCATAAAGTGCTAATCGTCTGACCTCACCTTCATATTCACATCTGAGTTTCATGTAACTTGGTTGGAACCTGAAAGTAAAGATTTTTTTTATACTTGCTGGGAGTTGAGAAGATCAGTGTGTCGGATTGTTGAATTTTCCCTTTTGTGTCAATAGGAACCGCCCAAATCCCTTTAAGGATCTCACCCCTCTTTTCCTCAATAGGTATTTTCTGATCAACCTCTTCAGAGATGTTATTACATATCTTTGGAGCATGAGGGCCTTAAACCTATGTCTCCTGGCACAGAGGCAGGGACTCTACCACTGCATCACAACAGCCTTTTTTCCTTTATAATTTGTTTCCATGCTGTATTACTCTATGAATCACAGAGTGCCTTTACGCAAGCTTTTTAAAAATTATATTCAAATTTCACCACCAGTCATGGCCAGATTTCAACCTCAGAATATTAAACTGAGTTTTGGATTACTAGCCTAGTGACACCACCACTACACCACTAACCTCCTCTTCTCAATAGTCTCTTCCAGCACTACAACTCTACCTGAACTTCTCCAACTTCTTTTATTCATTCATTGGAGGCAGGCATCACTGGCTAGGCCCACATTTATTTCCCATCCCATCCCATCCCTAATTGCTCTTGAGAAGGTGGTGGTGAGCTGCCTTCTTCAACTGCTGAAGCCTTTGGAGTGTAGATACACTCACAATGCTGTTACGGAAGGGAGTTCCAGGGCACTGAAGGAGGAGTTTTCAAGTTAGGATGAGGTGTGGTTTGGAGAGAAACTGATGTTCCCATATATCTGTTGCCCTTGTCCTTCTAGATGGTGGAGATTATGGGTTTGGGAGGTGCTGACATAGGAGCCTTGTGGCTTACAGTGTGCATTTTGTAGATGATAATGATGGCTTCCACTGCGCGTTATGAAGAGAGTGAATGTTAAAGGTGGTGGATGTGGCGCCAATCAAGTAGGCTGCTTTGTCCTGGATCATGTCAAACTTCATGAATGTTGTTGGAGCAGTCTAGGCAAGTGGCGAGTATTCCATCACGGTCTTGTCTTGTGCCTTGTTTATGGTGGTCAGATCTCTTAAGCTCCTAAGCCATTGTTAATCATGCCTTAAGTTGAATAAACAACATTGTGCAGCTCTCTTTCTCTCTTGTAAGCTTCCTCTACTTCCTTTAAGGCCTACCTTAGAACCCACTTCTTTGACCAATCTTTTGGTCACCTCCATAATATCTCTTTCTTTGGCTGAATCAGAGCATTTCATAAAACTATGCTCCTGAATATGGAACTACTTTACAATTTTTAAAAATAAATGTATGGGCAGTGTTATGGACCAGACTAAACCTCAAAATATTTTAAGAAGGTAGCCTAGATCCTAATTTTTTCTTATAATAAAGGCAAATATAAAGTGCTGTGTTCCAGATGCAACTTGACTGGTCAAACTGCTTGACATTAAGCAAAACACAATTTATTTATACACTATAGTTAAAATACAAACAAAAGAAAGAAGAACTAGAATAACAACTCTGTTGGAAAATTTAACAGAATAATAGATACAGTAACTGTTACTAATTAACTGTTCCAATATAGCAACATCCCAAAAACACACCCCTTAGCGAAAAGGCAAATTCAGAAATCAGATTTTCTAACATGCAATGCTCTAAGTAGGAATAGAAATCACAACTTCTGGCTATAACTGAGAGAGGTGAAAAAATAGCTCCTACTTTTTCAAAGCTCCAGCAGCTTCTGCTGAATCTAGAGGATAAATAAAAACGTGGAAATTCTGGTCTGTGAGAGCTGGCCACACCCATCCAGGATGATTTTATTGTTCTAACTTTAAAAAACACCAAGGCCTCCCAAGCTGTTTACTTCATGGGCCTTCACTAGCCAGCTCATTGCGTCTGCCTTAAAACCTCTCTTCAAAGAAAACCAGGACAAAATACACCTCTTAAAGCCACAGCATTGTCACAACAGTCACTATTGACTGAAACAGTTGCTTTATAGGATGAGACTTAACCGAAAAGTTCCAACATAATGCATTAAAAATACATTTATCTATCAACATTTAGCTATTAATACCTATGAGTTTGAGTTATGCAAAAGATGCCAGTGGTATTTAAGTTATATTAATAACTGATAGTAACACCAGACCCCAGATGAGGTTCTCCAATTTATTGTGGTTTCAGACGGGATACTCTAAATTGTTAGATTCCTGGGTGAGGAGGGATGAACTGGTTCCCCCACTTTATTCACCATTTCCCTTGGTTGACAACAAGATTAGTTTAAAAACAGATCCTTTCCCTTGTAGATCCCCTTTTCCCAGACTCAAATGAACTTTTTTACTGGGCTTTCATGAGTTAACAAAGTATGAGTTTATTAATTAATAAACATGAGAGGAGTTAGTAATGCAGCACACAAATTATAACTAAACGGTGAGTCCAAAAAGATAAAGCTTAAAAACAAAGATATATGAATTCATCTCTGAATGTTTGCAAAGAACGGATAGTTGAACATTGCAACCAATGCAGTGGAAGTTACTGGTAGCATTGGGAGCTGAACAGTTGATTTCAAGAGTCTTAGTTTTGTAGATAGGCTGTGATTCTGATTCCTTTTGATCATGGCTGGATTCCAACATTCAGTCTGAGAGAGGGAGAGTCCTTGAGTTGTCCTGTATCCTTTTGTTTGGTTTACTAGCTAGCTGGCTGCTAATGCTCAGAGTGAGAGAGACTCTTTACCTACAATACAGGTGTTAGATGAGGGTAGTGCAGTTGATATAGTCACGTGTATATGCGGATAGAACAGTTGATATAGTTTATATGGATTTCAGCAAAACCTTTGACAAGGTCCCACGTGGGAGACAGATAAAGAAGATAAAAGCACATGGGATCCAGGGTAATTTGGCAAGTTGGGTCTAAAATTGGCTTAGCGGGAGGAGACAGAGAGTAGTGACGGAAGGTTGTCTATGTGCTAGAGACAAATGTCCAGTGGTGCACTACAGGGGTCAGTGCTGGGTCCCTCATGGTATATATAAATGATATAGAAGAAAAAGTGGAGAGATGACAAGTATGTCTGTAGATGACACAGAGATTGTCTGGGTGGTTGACAGTGTGGAAGAAGGTCTTAGGTTATTAGAGGATATGGATGTGTTGGTCAGATGGGCAGGGCGGTGGCAGATGAAACTTAACCATGATTAGTGTGAGGTGATGCACTTTGGAAGAAGTGACAAGACAAGGGAGTACTCAGAATAGCAAGACATTCGGAAGCTCGGGGGAACAGGGGGATCTTGTGGTCCTTATCCACAAATCCCAGAAGGTGGCAGGACAGGTAAATAGGGTAGTTAAGAAGGCAGAAGAAAGTGAGGACTGCAGATGCTGGAGATCAGAGCTGAAAATGTGTTGCTGGAAAAGCGCAGCAGGTCAGGCAGCATCCAAGGAGAAGGAGAATCGACGTTTCGGGCATCAGCCCTTCTTCAGGAATCCTGAAGAAGGGCTGATGCCCGAAATGTCGATTCTCCTGTTCCTTGGATGCTGCCTGACCTAGTTAAGAAGGCATACAGGACGTTTACCTTTATCTGTCATGCATAGATTTAAAAGCAGGGAGGTTAAGTTGGACTTGCACAAGATTTTGGTTAGGCTGCAGCTGCAGTTTTGGTCGCCACACCACAGGAAGGATGTGATTGCGCTGTGAGGAATGCACAGGAGATTCACCAGGATTGTGCCTAGGTTGGAGCAGTTTAGCTATGAACAGAGGCTGGATAAGCTCAGATTGTGTTCTTTCGAGCAGAGAAAGCTAAGAGGAAACCCAATTGAGGTGTATGAGGTTATGAGGGGCATGGCAAGATGGAGATAGCAACTGTTCCCCTTAGTTGAAGGGTCAGTAATGAGGGGGCATAATTTTAAGATGAAAGGCAGAAGGTTTAGAGGGAATTTGAGGAAATTGTTTTTCACACAGTGGTGGGAATTAATTATGGTTGAGCTGGAGACCTCACAACCTTTAAAAAGTACTTGGATGAGCATTTGAAATGGCATAACATTCAAGGCTACAGGCCAAATACTAGAAAGTGGGACTAATTTAGATTTCGAATAGTTTTTGTCAGTGTAGACTTGATGGGCTAAACGGTCTCTTCTGTAGTGTATTATTCTATGAACACATGGGTGACAAGGGAATAGTTCTTCAACTGCTACCTTCACAGCATGCTGATACTCAAACCCATGCCAGTGCACATGGGTACACTAACTCAGTGACTCACATGGGAATATTTAATCCCATTAGCACACTCTATAGAGTTGAAACTTTTTTTCAAACTTCTGTCCTTGTGTATTCTTTGAAGCGAAAAACACAAAATGTGAATGCAGTTTAGGACGTGATCCCCAGTTGGTTGAGCAAGGGGGTCGTCAACCCCTTGTTATTATTGCAGTCATAAAAGATCAAACTCTAGTCCATATTACTTTCCTCTTCCCTGCTTTGAAAGGTTCATATTTGAATTTCCCTCTACACAGTGGTACAGTGGTTAGCACTGCTGCCTCATAGTGCCAGAGACCTGGGTTCAATTCCCGCCTCAGGCGACTGTCTGTGTGGAGTTTGCACGTTCTCCCCGTGTCTGCGTGGGTTTCCTCCGGGTGCTCCGGTTTCCTCCCACAGTCCAAAGATGTGCAGGTCAGGTGAATTGGCCATGCTAAATTGCCCATAGTGTTAGGTAAGGGGTAAATGTAGGGGTATGGGTGGGTTGCGCTTTGGCGGGGCGGTGTGGACTTGTTGGGCCGAAGGGCCTGTTTCCACACTGTAAGTAATCTAATCTTTACGTGTGATATTCCGTGGGTCTTTCTCCAGAAATGCTCTGAACTTACATCTGCAACCATTTTTGGTGGTATCAGTTCTCTTTAAAAAAAAACACATTTTTGAATTACAAGTTAAAAATAGTAACTCAGGGTTCTGACAGTGGATGTGACAACAGGTGAGGAAACTCAAGTCCATCCTGCCTGTTCCACACCTTTATGATACCTTGTGTTTCTGTGTGTAAATATGCTCTCTACCCATAAAATATAATGTGTTTTCATTATTAATGAATGGTTTTAACTATTATTGGCATTCATAATATATAGAACTAATTTAATATAATAACAAAGAAGAATAGGTATGTGATGAATGTTACAGTTGTGCTAAATTAAAACAAAGAGTTACGGATACTGGAGATCTAAAACAAAAGTAGAACAGAACTGTTCTAATGAAAGGTCACTGGACTCGAAATGTTAACTGTTTTTCTCTCTATAGATTCTGCCAAACTTGCTGAGTTTCTCCAGCAGTTTCTGTTTTTGTTCCAGCTGTGCTATTCTTTTAGTAGAAATAGCCAACAGTCTACAATTTTCCAGTGCTCTTTACACATTGACACACCTCTCATGTTTTACATTGATGTAAAATTGTGGATGCTAAGCAGGAGGGGAAAGTTTAAGAAGGAAGAGTACGTTGGAAAGTGAAAGGCACAATATAGAGAAATTTAATGAGTTTTTAAAAAAAAAGTACAAAGATCGAAGAGAACTGATTAGAAAGGGCACCACTGTAACGACCAAATTAAGAGCTATCAATAGTGAAGATGTGAGAAGAGTAATGCTAGAGAAGTGACTGGGGAACTCAGATATTTGAAAGTTGGACCAAAATGCAAATCAAATCCAAGGCCTTCTTAGCACCTGAGCCAAGAGAAAGACAGCGCTGGTACTCAATGTTACCTACCCTCGTGCACCCACTACCCCGGTCATGTGATAGTTTTCTCTTTAAAACTGATGAGTGTTTTTGTAGGAAGTAGTTTGAGGGCTGAGCATTATGTTTTTTAAAAAAAGTGAGCAGTAGTTTCAGGGACTTGCACAGTTACTGTCCCTCATCAGCCTGGAAAGTTTGATTGTCAGGATTGCAAAACAAATTTCATTTGTTGGTGGCTGTTCTCAAATGCACTTCCATCATCATAAGCACTGAAGCAATGCATTTCTAAAAAAATTAAGCTGATCTTAAATTGGAATGTGTTGTTACTCCTGAGGGCTCTCAATATTCTCACCAGAAATTGGCTCAGACTTCAGTAATAAATTGTCTGGTTAAAGGCATTTATACTGAATTCATTCATCCTACTCAATGCATAAACTATTTGAAGTGATAATGTATCGTTTAATTGGCTGGTATAAGATATTAAGCCCAAAGGATAGACCAGATCTAAAAATTGAAGTTCTAAATTGGAGGAAGGCAATTTTGATGGTATTAGGCAAGAACTTTCAAAAGCTGACTGGGCACAGATGTTTGCAGGTAAAGGGACGGCTGGAAAATGGGAAGCCTTCAGAAATGAGATAATGAGAGTCCAGAGAATGTATATTCCTGTTAGGGTGAAAGAAAAGGCTGGTAAGTATCGGGAATGCTGGATGACTAAAGAAATTCAGGTTTTGGTTAAGAAAAAGAAGAAAGCGTATGTCAGGTACAGACAGGATAGATCGAGTGACTCCTTAGAAGAGGAAAAAGGCAGTAGGAGTATACTTAAGAGAGAAATCAGGAGGGCACAGAGGGGACATGAGATAGCTTTGGCAAATAGAATTAAGGAGAATCCAAAGGGTTTTTACAAATACATTACGGACAAAAGGGTAATTAGGGAGAGAATAGTGCCCCTCTAAGATCAGCAAGGCAGCCTTTGTGTGGAGCCGCAAGAGATGGGGCAGATACTAAATGAGAACTTTGCATCAGTATTTACTGTGGAAAAGGACATGGAAGGTATAGAATGTAAGGAAATAGATGGTGACATCTTGCAAAATGTCCATATTACAGAGGAGGAAGTGCTGGATGTCTTGAAACGGGTAAAAGTGGATAAATCCTCAGGCTCTATGACTCTTCGACTCTATGACTTGATCAGGTGTACCCCAGAACTCTGTGGGAAGCTAGGGAAGTGATTGCTGGGCCTCTTACTGAGATATTTGTATCATCGATAGTCACAGGTGAGGTGCTGGAAGACTGGAGGTTGGCTAACGTGGTGCCACTGTTTAAGGAATGTGGTAAGGACAAACCAGGGAACTATAGACCAGTGAGCCTGATGTCGATGGTGGGCAAGTTGTTGGAGGGAATCCTGAGGGACAGGATGTACATGTATTTGGAAAGGCAAGGACTAATTAGGGATAGTCAGCATGACTTTATGCGTGGGAACTCATGTCTCACAAACTTGGGGAAGTAACAAAGAGGATTGATGAGGGCAGAGCGGTAGATGTGATCTATATGGACTTCAGTAAGGCCTTCGACAAGGTTCCCCATAGGAGACGGTGAGCAAGGAATACACGGAGAACTAGCCATTTGGATACAGAAAGGTAGAAAACAGAGGGTGGTGGTGGAGGGTTGTTTTTCAGACTGGAGACTTGTGGAGTGCCACAAGGATCGGTGCTGAGTCCACTACTTTTCATCATTTATATAAATGATTTGGATGTAAGCATAAGAGGTACAGTTAGTAAGTTTGCTGATGACACCAAAATTGGAGGTGTAGTGGACAGTGAAGAAGGTAACCTCAGACTACAACGGGATCTTGATCAGATGGTACTTGTTCACAGATACATGTTGGCTACTGCACCAGGAAAAACTCCCCAGCTGTAATTTGAATGATGCTGTAGGATCTATTATATCCACATTAGAAGGCAGAACTAACCTTACTTTTAATAACTGTTCAGCGCACAGCACTGTCTCAGTACAGCACTGGAAGAGTCAAAAAGGGTGGTGTTGGAAAAGCACAGCAGGTCAGGCAGCATCCAAGAAGCAGGAGAGTTGATGTTTTGTGCGTAAGCCCTTCATGAATTTCCTGCTAACATTCCTGATGAAGGGCTTATGCCCTGAATGTTGACCGTCCTGTTCCTTGGACGCTACCTGACCTGCTGTACTTTTCCAACGCTACACTTTTCGACTCTGATTCTCAAGTATCTGCGGTCCTCACTTTCTCCACATCACTGGAAGATTCAGCCTGGACTGCAAGTTTCTTGAATTTATGACTTTCTGACTTGGAAGTATATGTGTTATCCACTGAGCCACAGCTGCTACTGGATATAATAAAATCAGAAATATGCTGACACAGGGCTGACAATGTCCAAATCTTTCCATACTGCAACAAAGTCTCAGCCTAAGGTATAAATGAAAACCCTAATGTATAGCTCAAATTTCTAACCATCTGACTCAGGCAAGAAGCTATGAGTGAATTTCAGTCAGGCCAGTGTATGGGATGAGGGTTACAGTTGGGGATTACAATTGAATTTGATCCACCTGTCATAAGGGAGGAAATGATTGAAGTAGAATTTATTAACAAGTCGTATTTGCCCAACCTTGCTGTAGCTTTGACCCCTCTTCGTTTAACCTCACTGTTCACCTTTAGAATTTGCTTCTTGAGCTACCAGCAGGAATGTACTGTATTCCTTGTGCAATATACGGGAACAATCTGATATAATCTAAGAAAAGTGATGCATAAATTCATGATTATGTTTCACTTTTGTAAAAAAACACAATTTAGCATATTTAGTATTTCTTCAGCATGATTTATATAGTATGATGATGTTGCATTCTCAAAAGCTCTTACGCAGCCCTGTTTGTGGCTCTTAGAAGTTGACTCACTGTGAATTGTATCAGTTAGCATAGATTGCATGATTTGAAAACAAAGATTTACTGCAATTCAGCCCAATTGGATACAACCCACATTGAAGAGCGAGAGAAGATTGAGGCTCTCAACAAAAGTGGAGAGGGAAGAGGGGATGAATATGAAGCTGCCAATAGTAGCATTGATAAGAACAATGACAATGCCAGTTGGTTGCTGAGATGATAATTGCCCCTACCTGACTTGTTGGGAGCAAAATGTAGAAATACAGGCGCAAGACGTATTTTCATAATTCTGTGAGAATCTTGTGAGAACGTGGCAGATCACCTCGATCAGACATAGGAGAACCAGGAAAACAGATTGGACCATCTTGAACTACTGGTGAAGACAGAAGTGGATTTGGTGCAATTCCCTTTGTAGTTGAATTGTCTGCCTGCACCTGCAGTCCATATTCAAATGTGAAGTTTTGAAATCTTTCCCTGAAATTGGCCTGCTAGACGGAAGTAGAATTCTGTCTTTGCCTTTTGACAGCAAAGGCCTTTGGGACTGATGTAACTTGAAAACATTCTATTGAACCAGTTCAAGACTGCCAAAATATTATTCATAATGGGCAGCTGGTTCTGTTTGCTGAGGCTAGAGTATGAATCCCAATCCCAATGCACTGATCCAATGCCTGATTGCAAGAACTCCCAGGCTGAAATGTCATTAGTTTTTAATTCACTATCAGAATTCAAAAAGTGTGATTTGCTTTCAGATTTCTCGGGTCCTGCTGGCTTTTCCATATGTCAATGCACTAATGTAACATGCGGTACAGATTTAATATACAGATCTAAACCAATCTTCAGCATTTTATTGCATTTAAAGATGACACTTTTTATTTAATTGCTTACAAGTCAAGAGTTGAACAAAGTAGCCTTGGACTATTTCTTATTTTGGCTGGGTGCCAAATTGTGTGTGATTGTGCTCTTGTGAATAAGTTTGAGTACTTTTCTTGTTAAAAGCACTGTACATTTGTAAGTTTGTTGTGATTTTGTAATCCAGAGATGCACAACCCTTGATTCTTTGTACAAGAATTGATGAATATATAGATGAGGCACTAGCTCTTTGTCTCCCTCATGCTTAATTTGTGCATGATGTGGGGGAGCCGGTGTTGGACTGGGGTGGACAAAGTTACAAATCACACAACACCAGGTTATAGTCCAACAAGGTTTATTTGGAAGTACTGGCTTTTGGAGCACAGCGCCTTCTTCAGGTGGTTGTGTGGCAGGATCATAAGACACAGAATTTATAGCAAAAGATTTACAGTATCATGCAAGTGAAATGATATATTTAACAAACAGCAAATAAATATATCATTTTACTTACATGATACTGTAATCCTTTGCTATAAATTCTGTGTCTTATGGTCATAGAGCCATAGAATCAGAGAGATGTACAGCTCGGAAACAGACTCTTCAGTCCAACTTGTCCATGTCGACCAGATATTCTAACCCAATCTAGTCTCACCTGTCAGTGCCCTGCCCATATCCATCCAAACCCTTCCTATTCATATACCCATCCAGATGCCTTTTAAATGTTGCAATCGTACTAGCCTCCACCACATCCTCTGGCAGCTCATTCCATATATGTACCACCCTCTGTTTGAAAACGTTGCCCCTTAGGTCTCTTTTATATCTTTCCCCTCTCACCTAAAACCTATGCCCTCTAGTTCTGGACTCCCCTACCCCAGGGAAAAGACCTTGTCTATTTATCCTATCCATGCCCTTCATGAATTTATAAACCTCTATAAGGTCACCCCTCAGCCTCTGCCGCTCCAGGGAAAACAGTCCTAGCCTATTCAACCTCTCCGTACAGCTCAAACCCTCCAACCCTGGCAACATCCTTGTAAGTCTTTTCTGAACCCTTTCAAGTTTCATAACATCTTTCCGATAGGAAGGAGACCAGAATTGCACGCAATATTCCAACAGTGGCCTAACCAATGTCCTGTACAGCCGCAACATGACCTCCCAACTCCTGTACTCAATACTCTGATCAATAAATGAAAGCATACCAAACGCCTTCTTCACTATCCTATCGGCCTGTAACTCCACTTTCATGGAGCTATGAACCTGCACTCCAAGGTCTCTTTGTTCAGCAACACTCCCTGGGACCTTACCATTAAGAGTATAAGTCCTGCTCTGATTTGCTTTTCCAAAATGCAGCACCTCGCATTTATCTAAATTAAACTCCCATCTACCATTTCTCAGCCCATTGGCCCATCTGATCAAGATCCCATTGTAACCTGAGGTAACCCTCTTCGCTGTCCACTACACCTCCAATTCCTGCTACACAACCACCTGAAAAGGAATGGTGCTCCGAAAGCTAGTGCTTCCAAATAAATCTGTTGGACTATAACCTGGTGTTGTGTGATTTGTAACTTAATTTGTGCCGTTAGAATGTCACATCGTGAATGTTGCTAGTCAGGACTAGACTTTGTTGTATTTTGCAAATTTTGTAATACTGTAGTTTTAAAATTGATGACTTGTTAATCTTTGTTTAGCGAATGTGCACTTTTTTAGCTAACATTCACATTTTTTCAAACTATAGTCATGGCGAGGCCAGTATTTGCTCTTCAGCTACTAAAATGGAATGCACAGTGTTATTAGGGAGGGATTTCCAAGATTCCAGTAGGTGATGGTGGACCAAGAATGGAGTCATCAAAACAATAGTTAATCATTTCTTATTGATATAGTCCCTGTTAACTTGACAGGATCACAGAATAATACAGCACAGGAGGAAGTCATTTGCCTTGGAACATGCAGGCTAGGTGGATTAGCCATGGTAAATACGGGGTTATGGGAATAGGGTGAGGGGTGAGTCTGGATGGGGATGCTCTTTGGAAGGTCACTGCAGATTTGGTGGGCCAAACGGCCTCATCTGCACAGTATGACTCTTATCAGCAGTGTCTTGTAATTATTGACTTTTGTGAGGACGATAGGATTCTTTTGATTTTGAGTGCTAGACCTGACAAGAAGGTTATTGGAAGTATGTAGTCAATCAAACAGGAAGTGGCTTTGGGTTTTTCAGACAGTTGAATCATAAACTGAGCCACACTATTTATAGTAATACTGTGTAAATCAAACACCATCTGGATGCCATACGTTAGAAAAATTGTTAGCCTCCTAGGAGTCTCAATGCGGTAATGGACAGGACGTAAAACGTAAGATGTCATACATTCCACTATATGCTTTATTAACTTATCCGCATCTAACTAGAAAGCTTTAGTTTTCCAAAAGTTCTAACTAGTAACAGATTTTACAAGCTACTTAACTGTAGTGTCCATCTTATTTTCAAAATAAAGCACTTACCTTAAAGGAGGTACAAGTATGTAATTTTATCTACTTTAGTTATTTCCTCACGCCCCACATTTTCTCACTGTTGTGTTAAAAGTTAATCAGTTCTGTACCTGTCCTCCAGTGGCCAGTCTTTGAATGTGAGTTTTGAGATAGACTTCTGGCAGATTATTAGGATCACGTGCATTGCAATCAAATCTAGTCCTGTCCTCAACTGGTATTTCATAAAGGCACACTTTGTACGAAAAGAAGAAATAAAATAGATTGCATTTATATAGCACCTTCACTACCTCAGTCTGCCCCAAAGCAACTTCATAGCTCATTAATCATTTTTGAAGTGTACTCCCTGTTGTAATGTAGGAAATACATTAGCCAGTTTGCACACAGTAGTGTGATTAACTACCAGTGTATTTTATTGATGTTGGTTGAGGTTTTAATCTTGGTCAGAATATGCGTTAGTATATACAAAGCACACAATCAACAGAGTTTGTGCACATGTTTATTAATGAATGCTGTTAGATGTATCTTGGTTTATGGAAGTGGAATTTTCCTTTGCATTAGAATAATTAACGTAGTGGACATGAATCACCTTGGTCTCCCAGTGAGGGGCTGTGGTTATCCTGAAAACATCCTCCCTATTAAGGTGTCTTTTTCATATTGCCTGCACTCCAATTGCCACACCGTTATGTGGGAAGTGCCATATGCCAGATAACAGCAAAATACTGCAGATGCTGGACACCTGAAATAAAACAGAAAATGCTGGAAATGTCATTTGACAAATGCCAATCACAATTAACAAATCAGTAAGTCTGCCCACATGAATTAAACTATTGAGTAGTGGGGTCAGGCCATCTTATGAAAATAACCCATGTATTTTGAATATTACCAAGACTGTAGTGTTAACTAATTCGATTTCTCCTGCTGCTCTCTCTATTTGTTGCACAATTTGGAAAACATTCACTCTCAGTACAGGGTCTCTTGCATCAAACAGGGGTCCAGGATGTTCCAGCCAATAGACTGCACCATGACAACAGTGAATGCTGTTCTATGATTGGCCAACTAGTGATGTTGTTTAAGATACAGTTGCTCAGCAGCATCTCAGAGTCTGATGCTGTGAATGCCTGATTTTTTTGTGTCTGTTTTTGTCTACTGTGCATAAGTTAGGAGGGTAGGTTGCAGTAGTGCTATGCCATGGGCAATAGACGTACTATTAATGACAGATTACCAATGGAAAAGACCTGAACTCCAGATTTGTACTGATGTCCAACTTCTTACAGTTCCCAATGTGTTAAAAGGTTTAGAACATCTTCTCTGATAACTGCCATCAACGCAAAGTGAATCAGAGACAGGAACAACAGTATTTAACATGGTGGTGAAAGGTCACAGGCCTGAAACATCAACTCTGTTTCTCTCTATGTATAGATGATGCCTGGTCTGCTGGGTTCTTCTCCTTCCAACACCACCACCTTCCCCCGCCCCTCCCCCAACCACCACCCCATTCCCACCCCGGCCGTGGCATTTAGTAAGTCACCAGCTTGCTGTCAAGCACTTTAGTGCACAGCATGAACCAAAGAGGCAAGAGGGAACAATCCAGAGCTTTAGGATTCAGGACATTTGTTCTGAGAATCTGAATCTGATCTGCAGCCTTGATTTGTGAATCCCAAGACCAGACTGATTTCAGACAGTATCATTCCAAAGTACAAATGCTCATCCCCCTGATCCCCCTGATCTTGTATAGGAACAAGATAGAATTATGCACACTACTGTGTACTCATGCAAAGACTGCTGAATATCCATTTCCTGTTCCCTGGATATATTGCTCAAACTTACCCAGCCACACATTGTAGCTGCTCACCTGAAATCAGAATACTGTGTTTTCCAATGCATCTGAGTGGAATAAAAGGAATGCTAGCTTGTTCAATGCCAGCAGTATTCAATTAGCCCTCTAATTCATTATCTTTGAGGCTTTGTTCCTGTTCTGCCAGAGACACCATGCACACACTTTGTAAAAGAAACACTCTGACCAACCTTTCTCTCTCCCTGCCCTCCCCCACCCACGATTTCCTTCTGGTATATAAAGAACTTCTGAATCTCTTGCTCATGACCCTTGTATCCTGGAACTGCCAGATCATCATGTTGTGTGCACTTATCCTTAATGTGATTTGGGGTTGCCGGTTTTGGACCAGGGTGTACAAAATTACAAATCCCACAACACCAGGTTATAGTTCAACAGGTTTATTTGGAAGCACTAGCTTTTGGAACACTGCTCCTTCATCAGGTGTTTGTGGAGTATAAGATTGTATGACATAGAATTCATAGCAAAAGTTTGCAGTGTGATGCAACTGAAATTATGTATTGTAAAATACCTGGATTGTTTGTTAAGTCTCTTATGGTTTTGAATGACCATGTTGGTTTCAGTTCTTTCATATGTAAATCCCAGAATGTTTTTTAAAGTTATACTCTCAAGCGAACTTTAACCATAGGTGCCATATCAGCTCAGATAATACATTGAAGTTGTGAAGTGCCCTGTGTGAGGCTGTCTGTGCCCCAATGTTCAGACTGGTTCTATTTCTAATAAAGGAAATTACAGGGTCTTACATGGATTCATGCAGTTTTTGAGCAAAATAAAATGTAATTGATCAAGTACAAATTCACCCCACAAACTGATATGTGTGTGTGTGAATGTGTGTGTGTGTGTGTATATGTATGTGTGTGAGTGTAAAGGGATATAAGGAGAGGGTGTGTGCTTGAGTGTGAGTGTGGGTGTGTATGTGTGAGCGTATGAGAGAGAGCTTGTGTGTGAGAGAGGGTCTGTGTGTGTTTGTGTGTTTAGTGCAGTAGGGTCAGCTATAATGTAACATGAATCGAAGGTCCCGGTTGAGGCCATCCCCATAGGTACACAGCACTGATCCTTGTGGCACACCACTGATCACAGGCCTCCAGTCTGAAATGCAATCCTCCACCACCACCCTCTGTCTTCTACCTTTGAGCCAGTTCTGTATCCAAATGGCTAGTTCTCCCTGTATTCCGCGAGATCTAACCTTGCTAACTAGTCTCCCATGAGAAACCTTGTTGAACGCCTTACTGAAGTCCATATAGATCACATCTACCACTCTGCCCTCAACAATCCTCTTTGTTTACTTCAAAAAACTCAATCAAGTTCGTGAGACATGATTTCCCACGCACAAAGCCATGCTGACTATCTCTAATCAGTCCTTGTCTTACCAAATACATGTAAATCCTATCCCTGAGGATGCCCTCCAAGAATGGGTGGCACGGTGGCTCAGTGGTTAGTACTGCTGCCTCACAGCGCCAGGGACCCGGGTTTGATTCCAGCCTTGCGCGACTGTCTGTGTGGAGATTGCACATTCTCCCCGTGTTTGCATGGGTTTCCTTCGGGTGCTCCGGTTTCTTCCCACAATCCAAAGATGTGCAGGTTTGGTGAATTGGCCATGCTAACATTGCCCATAGTGTTCAGGGATGTGTGGGTTAGGTGCATTAGTCGGGGTAAATGTAGAGTGTAATGGGAATGGGTCTGGGTGGTTTATACTTCGGAGGGTCACTGTGGACTTGTTGGGCCAAATGGCCTGTTTCCATATTGTAGGGATTCTATATTTTAAAAAAAACCTGCCCACCACCGGTGTCAGGCTTACTGGTACATAGTTCCCTGGCTTTTCCTTACCAACTTTCTTAAATAGTGGCACCACGTTAGCCAACCTCCAGTCTTCTGGCACCTCACCTGTGACTATCGATGATACAAATATCTCAGCAATGGCCCCAGCAATCACTTCCCTAGCTTCCCACAGAGTTCTCGGGTACACTTGATCAGGTCCTTGGGATTTATCCACTTTTATGTATTAAGACATCCAAGACTCCTCGAGGAATTTAAGTACAAGAAAATTTTCTGATTCAGTATGTGGATGTGTCTTCTAAAGAAGGTTTAAAACTTGACCTACTCTTGGGAAATAAGGCAGGGCAGGTGACTGAGGTATCAGTGGGGGAGCACTTTGGGACCAGCGACCATAATTCTATTAGTTTTAAAATAGTGATGGAAAAGGGTAGACCAGATCTAAAAGTTGAAGTTCTAAATTGGAGGAGGGCTAATTTTGACAGTATTAGTCAAGAACTTTCAAAAGCTGATTTGGGGCAGATGTTCGCAGGTAAAGGGACGGCTGTAAAATGGGAAGCCTTCAACAATGAGATAATGAGAGTCCAGAGACACTATGTTCCTGTTAGGGTGAAAGGAAAGGCTGGTATATGTAGGGAATGGTGGATGACTGGAGAAATTGAGGTTTTGGTTAAGAAAAAGAAGGAAGCATGTCATTTCATAAATAATTACAAATTTTTACATTGTTTATTGGATTTGGAGAAGAACTTAGCAGCAAAATCCAAACATATTCATTCCAGTAGAGACAGCATTGTAGATAAAGGGCAAGCAGATTACAACAGTAAAGTGTAATGTACTGTGAGTAACAAATTACTTGCTAAGCGTGTCTTCCTTTGTCTACAATACTGCTCTCACTGGTAAACATTGAACTGCATGTCACTTAAAGCAAACTTTTTCAATGAAAATTGTTTAATTAAAAGCTTAGTGTGATTACAGCAGACCTGTTTCAGTGACACTTGCAAGAATGTGTCATTACCTGCAATGGTTTGGAACTTCTTTGCTTGTAGTTTTACCATGCTGTGTTTTAAGTGAACAATAATGCTAACTTTTTAATCTCAGTTTCTGAAGGTACTTGGCAGCAGAGATTTACATCAGATGCCCAGCATCCGCAGTGTTTTTATTTCAGAATTTCCAGGATTAACTCTGCAGCTTTTCCAGTCTGATGGTACATAAAGGTGAAATAACCAGCAGTCTTTGTGGACGTTTTGTGTGCATTCAATACAGAGAGCAGCAAGTTGACAAAAGGCAGTAAAACATTGAACCACAGCTTGAAAGCTTTGATTGAGCAATTTTCATTGAAAATATTTGCTTTAAGCAGTGCGCAGCACAAGTGAGAACAGTAATACAAAGAAAGGGACAAGTTGGAGGATGTCATACTTAAAATTATACTAGACTCTGGTCAGACCACAGTTTCAGTTCTGCTTTAACACAGTAGTTCCATTCTCGTTCAATCGTGTTACAAGAGAATCATGTAATAGCAGCACCATTTAAACTAATGGGGCCAGAAATGCATTATAACCAATACGCGCTTATTGGTTAGAAACAGTGTCCCCACTTTGTCAATTGCATTATAGAGGATTTGCATTAATGAAATGCGTGTTATAGCTGAACGACTTTTTTTGAGTCCAGTTAAGGTCATAGAGACACTATTGATATATTCATAAAATGGAAGTCGTGCAGGGGAGGACTACAAGGGTGATTATGAGGAAAGAGATCAGCGCTCAGAAAATCCTCCAGTAATAATTCTGTGTGGGTCCTCCAGCACTGATCAAACTGAAATTTGCCAGCACAGTGGAAGAGAGGGCACCTCATTTACAAGGGCCAGGTGGCATAAACGCTACTTGGGGCACATCTTGGGCTCTCACCTGGCTATGACGATTGGAAAACCCTGGTGCTTGTCCTGGGGAGTAGGGATTGTCCAGGTGGCACGCCCTCAAATTCATAAATGGTCCTTTAAGCCCCCAAAAAAGGGAGCTGGTTTGTACCATTTTAAAAACAGTAGTTTGAAAACTCATTGAGGGTGGAATGGGGTGGTCTGGAGCCTATATATGTCTCTGAGCCAGCTGGTTATGCTGTGACTTAGTTACTTGGTGTACTGTTCACCGCTATCACACTAGACCCAACTGGAACCTGAGGCTGGAGTGGACAGTCTGAGTTTGGGAGGACCCATCCCTGAGCATCATTTGTCTTTCAAGGGGTGGACATAAATTCTGTCCTCACTGCTCATAGTGGAAAGTCCAGCCAGTCAGGAACCAATTAGGTTCCTTGGGAATTTGATTCTGATGCAAGGTCACTGACCTGAAATGTTAACTGTGTTTCTATTTCCACAGATGCTGCCAGACCAGCTGAGTATTTACACCATGTTCTGTTTTTACTTTAGATTTCCAGCATCTACAGTATTTTGATTTTTTTTTTAACCCTGGTTCGTCTTGCTGGCATTCCATTGGATGCAGTAGGAGATGGGCCGAACTCTGATGGAATTTATTTTTGGCTTAACACAGAAAGGAGCCATCCGAGAGATGATTATAGAGTTATGCAAGATAGTTAGTAATATAATAAAAGGTTAATCTGAAATAGTACTTAAAATGAAATTGTGGGAAGAAGATTGAGGATGCAAGTAGAAACTGCTAATAGCCAAATTTAAAACTGATATCAGGAAATTCTTCTACGCTCAAGAGAGTGATCAGCACTTGAAAATGAGTGTATCTGTAGAGTGGTCAGAAATGAAAATCTAACCTCCAGTGTGATTCATTTTTATTTTAAGAGTGTGTTTAACTATTTATTTCAGTCTGTACCAGAAATTTGGATTATGTACTGGCTGCTGTCATGTGACATTAAGCTGACTATTTTTAAAAAAATGTTTAACCCACTGGCCACTACTTTATTTTATTTTTATTTGGTGCATTGCAGACACCACCTCTTTTCATGTTTGAGACATATGCAGCCAATTGACTTGTTAGAATTGATGTTGAAGATGTTGAATTCCTGTCTACTGTGTGATTTACTTAAATTGTTATTGAGATTGACAGTTGTAGTCTTCCCATGATTTTAGGAGGTTTTGTCTCATGCTGTCTTCTCACTGTCTCTCCTGCCAATCAACATGGTATCCACCCATTTTCTGACTGAAATTCTGAGTGTGTTTTTTTTGTTGTAAATTGTAGCTCACACAAACAGCTTGCTGGCTCTCTTCCCTTTAATGTGAGATGTCATCCTGCATCCATGTTGCTTCATCCGCAGTAATTGCCTTACTGACAAATGAGGGATGGATTTCTACACAAACTATTAACACTGAGCAACCTATCACCCCACTCATCCTCTCTATACGGTAGTTGATAGTTCTACCACTTTTAAATAATGATCAAATTCCTAATGTAGGTGTACTAATGAAGGAGTGGCTGAAGTGGGAGGAGGTAACCATTAAACATAAGGCATTGTTTCCTTGGAGCTGAAAGGGGATGGGAATTCCAGTCCGCATTTTCCAGAAGACCACCACTGAGCTTTTCAGGTCTGAATCAATGTGAATTCTCAATGTATACTCTGGTGTCTTCATTATCTCATCAAGCTGTTTGATCCAAGAAGTGTTGAAAGGATTTCAGTGGTTACCTCCTCAGAATTGGGGCTTGCTTCATCTTATTTTCAGCCTTGAAATGTTTTTGTATAATTTTCTCCCCCTGTTCAGTATATCCTCCACTTGCTTTTGGCACCTGATATGCAAATAGGAATATGTCCGGAAACCTTGGAAAGAGAGCTGCAGCTGTGGTAAGGGAAGGGTGGGGGGGTGTCTGTATTGTGTAATGAGGATGCTTCATGCCTCGGATGATCTCTATTCTGCAGCGCAAAGCATGCATCCTTTTGTATTACATTGTGGATTCCAAGAAGCCTAACACACAGAGAATTGTTGTCCGGATGGGTGGTCTGTGATGGGAAGGGGCCATGAGCCTTTCAGAGCCCCGTGCTACCTTCGTACTCTGAACCCATGAACAGAGGAGCAATCTTGCAACGAAGGACTACTTTTCATATCTCTCTCACGCTAGTGAAATTAGAGCCTCTGAGCGATGGAGGCAGTGGGAGTGAGACTTGTCAGAGGGACAAAGCCACCTCATCGGAAGAGGAACCTGATGCCAAGGCTGCAGGAAAGATTTCTTTATTGTACGGCAACAAAAATGCTTCTGGCCAGCGACCTAAAGGTCCCCAAAATTTGAGGTTAAATGTTATCGAGAATGTGGAGCCAATTGAATCTAGAACAATAGATGATCGAAGCAGCTTCAGTATTCGAAATGATGAATTGGGTGCTGGTGCCAGATCAGCCTGGGTTGAAGTGCAAGAATTACCAAGCAAAGTCCAAGTTGAACCAACGCTAAAATCTGTGAATAAATCTGAAAATATAGGATGGTTGTCTTTTTCTACACTTTGTGCCAAGTCCACAGGCCAGTGCAGACATACTGATTTTAATGGTGCTAATGAGAAGAATCAAGATGATCACATTCAACCCCCATGCCAGTTGTGTGCTGTTGCCAAGATTGAGGAGAATCTTGCCAGTCCTTTGGCTTTGGAGAAAAGCCGCACAAAAACACAGACTGAAGTTGACCACCCGAGAAGATCTGAGGCAGAAGGAGTCTTGAAACATCAAACTGAGAAAGCCATGAGCCTTCACATCCCACCAGAGCAATCACTAGAAAGTAAATGTCTTGATATTCAAATCGAGAAGAAAGCTCAAGTTGAAAGGGACCTGCCACAAGAAAAGGCCATGACTGTTTCTCAACATGTGGAGAAAAGTAATGTAAAACTTAAGCCCCAATCCCTGCCTGTGATTGCTGAGAAAAGTCCAGGTATGCTGAGAAGTTCCAGTGGCAACCAGGGTAAAGCTGAACCAATTAAAACCTCAGGGAAAAAGGAAAAGAATCTTCGTCATACCAACTGCTTGTCTTGGCAAGAGACTGAAATGAAGATGAAAATTCAAATGAGTAACAGGAAGTATTCCAGAGTAGAAAGCCTGAGGAGCACTGGGGAGATGTTCCACAGGAGAGGTACACAGGGAACAACTGAACAAGGGAAGGGAAAGAGCAGAACATTGGATAACAGTGACATTCATACTCTTTCTGAAGACCTTGAACAAGGCCGGGGCATCCCAACGCCAGAGAGAACCAAGTCCAATGCACGGGATCGAAAGATGTTAAAATTTATCAGTGGAATTTTCACCAAGAGTGCAGGCACTGTGTCTGTCTCACCTGCAAGTGGTGGATTAACTCAAAGGGAGTTTGCTGCTGGAGCCAAAGGTCCCTCCTCAAATCAAAGTAAGCACAAAATTAGCTCAACTTACTCTTTTTAAATCAGTTTACTGATGTTTGTCCTGGGCTACAAAGACATTTATCTGCTTTTTTTTTGAAGGAAAAAATATCCCCAATCCAATTTTCTTGCCTCACGTACTGAAAATGCTGAATCCTAATGGGCCATTCTGGGTTCCCTTGCATACTTCAGCTAGATGACCATTCCACATGCATTGGTCTCGACACTCAGAGTTGCATTAATCTTCAGAGGCATCACAGATAAACCTGGTATTGTCCTCAATCACCATGTGCTAGTGAGAGCACACTTTCTAGCTGGAGTCTCTGGATAGCAGTTAAGAAAGAAGACCCTAGTTATAGAGACTGTCTCTATGTTACACAGCTAATATTGTTTTCTCTCTTCCATTCCCATCCTCGGGGTACTGACTGGGATCATCAACTAACTTGATGCTGCCAGGGATTAAACTGGCACTTTACAAAGAGGTAATATTTAATCAGCCATCAGTGGGATTTAGTGTCACCCTACCTGCTCTATCTGAAATGTGGCTACGATCCGAAACAATATGGTTGACTTTTAGTGCCCCCAAGGCTTTTAAGGAAAGGGAATAAATGCTGTTTTATAAGATTTGCCCACCAAAAAAAATGCTGTTAACCTCAGAAATTGAGTTGTTTCTCTTAGAAGACAAAAGATTAAGGATTGATTTAATAGCAGTGTTTAGTTTTATGAAGGATGGAACAGAATATTTAAGACATGCTGTCTCCAACAATTGACAAGCTGCAAATAAGAAGGCATTGGTGTAAGATCATGAGATTTAGGACAGAGAGCAAGAGAATTGTTCTTTCACACAGGGTTACAAGTTGTGGAATGCACTGCTGGAGTTTAGTGATTAAAACAAAAATCATATTAAGATACAAGAATTATTGAAGAATAAAAAGGATAACAGGATATGGGAGCAGAGTGCAGACATCAGATAAGGATTACAGATTATGTGGAGTTTAAACACCAGCATGGACTGGTTGGGGCAAAAGGCCAGTTGCCATTTCCACATCATTGTGTAAACAATAGCCTTTTTTTGATGGGATTGGAGTATGTCAATCTTCCAGACTGTTATGCCAGAGGCCCATGTACTGTGTTCTTGACCTAAGCCGTGAATTTGGAGTGGGTATCAAGAACAAGGCACTTTGCAAGAGCAAACATTTGTG
The DNA here is from genome assembly GCF_047496795.1 of Chiloscyllium punctatum. NCBI lineage: Eukaryota > Metazoa > Chordata > Chondrichthyes > Orectolobiformes > Hemiscylliidae > Chiloscyllium > Chiloscyllium punctatum. The sequence goes on along the minus strand of NC_092791.1, from coordinate 31,098,916 downwards.
CAGCCTTTTTCTCCTCAAATAGAATTGGAATCAGCAGAGGGCTGGAAGCAGGTTGGCTGTCCCTCTCTCTCCTAAAGGGCAGGTGAGTTGGGAACAGAATGTGTTAAATGGAACAGTTGTGTAGCTCATCAAAAGAAGGATAAATATTACAATGGATACTTCTTCTAGCAATGCCTACACTGTGTTTGGCTGTATGGAGAAAGAGAAAAACTGGACTAAATGGAAGAAGCACGTCTCAGTCTGATGGACTTTTCTTGTTCTGGATAGTGAGAATACAGACTGTGCTGCAAAGAGATTGAGTAAAGGAAGAACTTCCATTTATTTATTGTCTTTTATGATCTTTGGACATCCCAAAGCACATTACAGCCAATGAAGTACGTTTGAATTGTAGTCACCGTTGTCAAAACGTAGAAAATGTAGAAAAATCAAATAGTTGTTATGCAATACAGAACTTTGAGTATTCCCGAAAAAAAATTGTCAAGGCTTTTCACCTTGCACTCATCAGGGCAACTCATACAAAATACCAATGTAAAAGAAAAATAACATTTAGCTATATGAGAGGAGAGAGCTGATTGGTTGGTTGACAAGGGAGCTCTGATTGAAAGAGGCATTGCTAGGGTAACATTCTGACTGATGATGACTGACAGTTAACTGCTAAACTTTGTTTAAGTTTTAAACCAGGCAGATTGACTCTGATTGGTCAAGGCATTGCCCTGGAAAATGAACCAGAGAAAGTCTTTCACCTAGTTTGTTACATTGCAATAGGCGACTGTATATAAATGTCCTTTCTATCTGCAAAAAACAAGTCTGTAATCATTAATTTACATAGCTTCCAGTACACGAATGTGCACCACACTGCAAGCCTGACAGTCTATCCTAAATTGATGGTCAGCCCAATTCTGTGAGTGCTCAACATTACTTTGCAAATGTCCAATCATGGAATCAGGTCAACGTTGGACACTTCTGAGTTTTGCAAGCACAGGCTGCTTGGGTATGGTCAGTGTCTTGCTTACTGTGAATTCTAAAAGGATATACTGTTTAATATTATCCAATCTTTAGGATGCTTGGCATAGATACTTATCATCACACAGAGCCTTGAAATTCATAAACTGTATTATTCATTGTCTGACAGATAAGACTGGCAGTCATCATCCAACTGGTGCATTCTTCATGGCAATACCTCTGATAATCAGAGTCCTCTTGCTAACCAATCTGTATTCTTCTTTCATATTGTATAAATGCTGTTCTCCATTTACATTGGTATTTCTTGTGAATTGTCCTGGTGGGTGCAAATGGGTGTATATTTTTAGCAATATCCAAATGTAAGGAATGCGCCAGCCACAAACACTAGTGAGATCATGACCAAATAATATGTTGTCGTGTGTAATATTGGCTGAGGGATGAACATTAGCTAGGTCACTAGGGAAACCTTTCCCTGGGATCTTTTATGTCCAATTGAACGGGCACATAGGGCTTTGGTTTAGCATCTCATCTGAAACATGTCATTGGTGATGATGTAGAAAACCTTCAGTCCTGCACTGGAGTATCAGATTGAAATGGAAATTATGAGCTTCAGTCTGGAGTGAAATGTGAACCCAAACTTTATGACTGTGCAGCAAGTATATAAATGCAAAGACATACAACTGTAAATAGGTTGTATCCTTGTTATATAAAACTCTATCTGTGGTACTGTGTGTAGTTCATAGAATTCCTACAGTGTGGAAACACACAATTTGGTCCAACAAGTGACACCAATGCTCCAAAGAGCATCCCACTCAGACCCAAGCCTGCATTTCCTGCAGCTAATGAGCCTAATCTACACATCCCTGAACACTATGGGCAATTAAGCATGGCCAATCCACCTAACTTGCACATCTTTGTGACTGTGGGAGGGAACTGGAGCACCTGGCAGAAACCCATGCAGACACAGGGAGAACATGCAAACTCCACACAGACTGTCACCCAAGGTTGGAATCGAACCCAGGACCCTGGCACTGTGAGGGAGCAGTGCTAACCACTGAGCCACTGTGCCTAATCACAGAAAGGACTTTACTGCCCTTCCTGGGGGACATAGGGCAATAGAGATGATTCTAGATATCATAACAGTCGGAGGTCACCTCTTGTTGCGATATCAATTCTGTTCTTGATTTTGTCAAGGAAACTGCCTTGCACAATCCGCTCTCAACCAAATATGTTGAGGGAAAGGTAATAAAAAATATTTGGACATTTTCCCACAGAATTGGAAATTTATTCGGCAGAGCATTTGTGAGCATTTCTAGTTTTAGCAATCAGTTTACTAATTTTGTGTGATGCAACAAAACCCTTCTCTAATTTCTGTTACTTTTGAGTAAGCATTTGTTTCAGCGTTGGCCTTCTCTCAAAATTATCTCGAAGGTTTTTGAAGAGATCTAAGGGTTTAACCTTCTTATCTGGATGCAAGGTATCCAAATGTTTTATCAATTTGCTTGGCCTCGTGTTTTCATTTGACAATATAGTCACGCAGTTCAAACACATGGGCAAAGATGGGTTTTGTGGAGATGCGATAAAACCACACGATAAGTATTCCACTGAACACTGCCAACATGTTTTTTTCGCCAAGGAATATATGGTTAGAATTATTTCTGAAAATAATAAAAATAATCATGAGGCACTTCTTACAAGGAAAATGATGAGCAAATGAACTAGGATAAAAAAGGCCTAGCAAGACAGGCTGATCTTCGGATAATGAAGCATGGTGATAATGGATGCGAGAGCCCTTGATTGAATACTTTAACCCAGTGCAGTATGATACGTGACTGACTCTGAAGTGAGGCTGTGTAGGAGGAGCTTAAGCAATTAATTTACCAGGTGTGCTGTGTGTTGGAGAGCTATTATAAATAGGAGGGAAACTATTGACTCCAATGAAGGTTGTTGCTTGGGTATTTCATTGGTTCATTACCAGGGCCCCGATAAACCATTGGGGCTCCCCTTCTCACAGTTTTCAGTCTGTGGCCCCCTTCAAATATGCCAGGACCCCGAAGGGGACTATATGATCCCTGTTAAGAACGGCTGCCCGAGAGAAAGGGGAGACCTTGAAGAATGGAGATAAGGAGAAACGTCTTCACCCAGAGAGTGGTGAATCTATGGAATTCATTGCCACAGAAGGCTGTGTAGGCCAGGTCATTGAGTATATTTAAGTTGGAGATAGATAGGTTCTTGATTGTCAAGGGGATCAAGGATTATGAGGAGAAAGTGGAAGAATGGGGTTGAAAAACTTATCAGCCATGATTGAATGTTAGAGCAGACTCGATGGGCTGAATGGCCTAACTTCTGCTCCTACGTCTTATGGTCTAAACATTTGTTGCTTCAAAGAGAAGGAACTGTGGACACAGAATACAGATATCTCTGCATTTCCCCAAGAGGGCAGATAACTGACCATCAAGAAGGGATCGGTTGACTGAATAGCATTTTCTAAGAGGATAAATGAGAGAGCAAATAGAACAATTCCACATCATGGATTTGTGTGTAGTGGAGGGGGCATTGCCTTTACTGATGGAGATTAATCTTGTGATCACTTATGATGTCTGTTGAGTATAATTTGTGTAAAGAATGAATGATACAGTAAGTTCTCAGGCCTGGAATAAAGTTTAGTGAAAGAGATGGATGAAAATTTCATGTTGTTGACCAGAAGGGAACCATGTGCATTCTGAATAGACCCAATTCCTAGTGGGGCCACAGCACAAAACAGCCTCGAATTGCCTATTTCACAGGATTGTAGTGTGGGAAATGAAATATTTGTTGTCATTTAAAGTGTCACCCTTTCACGAAAGGGATTTTTTTGGTAAACACACTTCCATTTCAATATGGAATATTAGTTTCTTTTTTTCTGAAAATGACACATTTGTTCTAACTTCAAAGCATACATTCTAGAGCATTCAACTATCTTTCTTGTCTGTTAATTTACAATCCTCGACAGCAGTTATCTCTAATCGTCTATCTTAAATATTCCATGTACCAGCCACAATCCATTCACTTACCAGTTCACCTGACGTGTTCCATCTTTCAGAAATCCAATCTATTCACTTCAAGTTGTACTGGAATTTCCCCTAATCCTTCCAAAGGTTTTCTGTTGTCTTAAAACAAAATTGAGTAGGGCATCAGATAGGGCATCCTCTACCAAAATACCCTGCACCTACTGCCGCTCAAGAGCTAAATAACAGATTCTAGCTGAATGCTAGCCTTTTGACAGAAAGGAAGGACTTCCATTTATATAGCACCTTTCTTGATTTTGATCTCAACTGGGAAGTGCACACCCCAGTGTTGAAATTAGCTATAGAGAGCAGGAAGGCTCTGGGTCTGTTCCCTTGGCCCCAGGCATGATGAGTTAATGGGTCTCAGCATGGATAGTACCATAATTGGTCTCATTGCCATGAGGTGAAAAGAGGAAAAAATGTGCAGAGTTCCCACTCCTTGAGCCTGATTTTTAACTCTGTGTAAATGAATAGGTTTTGTGCCTGGATTCTAGCCTTGAACTCAGCAATGATGCCCTTCACAAAACCAAAAACATCCCAGTGCCATATAAATTGTTACAGAACTAAAATATCCCAGTGCTATGTAAATTGTTACAGAGCTAAATTTCCCCGTGCTATATAAATTGTCACAGAACTAAAACATCCCAGTGCTATGTAAATTGTCACAGAACTGAAATATTCCAGTGCTATATAAATTGTTACAGAGCTAAATTTCCCCGTGCTATATAAATTGTCACAGAACTAAAACATCCCAGTGCTATGTAAATTGTCACAGAACTGAAATATTCCAGTGCTATATAAATTGTTACAGAGCTAAATTTCCCCGTGCTATATAAATTGTCACAGAACTAAAACATCCCAGTGCTATGTAAATTGTCACCGAAAACAAGAATGCTTGAGTGAAGTGCTGGCACCCACAAAAGCATAACCCACAAGACTCAGCATCTGTAGGGGATTAAACAGGCTTTCCTACTTGTAACCAAAATTTTCAGGTCTGCTATGGAAACTGTCATCAAAATATATGAACGTGAATAAATTCTGCACTGCTTTTAAGTTTTTAAAGTTTCTTCCTGTTTTGTATTTTCATCTGATTGAGTCACTGAGTGACCAGTTAAAGTAGAATGTAGGACAGAGCTAATAAATTGGTTGGTGTAATCAGAGGCTCAGTAAACCCTTGGCCTGAGCAATGCATTTTTTAAAAGCATGGATAGATATCTCATCCAAATTTGCCTGTCTTGCTGTCTGTCTTTCTCTGTAGAGATCCCTCCAGGTGATCTATCTCAATAGTGTGTTTCTTCTGGACAGTAACTTGGTAAAATAAACAATGGAGGAAATTGGGTATTCATGATGATTGTTCTCAAATTATATTGTGAGCTCTTACTAGAGACTGCATTGTGCTATTATGAATAATAATATCCTCTATATAAACATGCATCTGTAGATTGCAAGTCTTGTACTCTGCACACTTCCTGTAACACTTGATGTAGCACTTCCTTCTGCCACACTTTTTCGTTGTGCTTAATCAGAGCTGAATTGATTATAATTGCCCTCAAATTTTTTTCTAATCTCCAAGCATTTTTAAAATTACTTTTATCTCTGGTTGAATCTGATGTATGGTCAGAAAGTGTACATTTGTTGCACCAAATGAAGGAAGGATCGAGCTTGACTGTAATGCAGTTACATTAAAATACCTTGCCAGTCACTATCTAATCTCAAACTGAAGAATGGCCACTACAATGAGATTCTGGGAAGCAACCTCTGGCTGCCACTATTTCTAAGTAGCAGATGATGGAGCATAACATTGAATAGAATCATAGAATGAAAGGACACAGGAGGAGATTATTTGGCTCAAACTGTTTGTGCCAACTCCTTGGAAGAGCTATTGGTTAGTCCCATTCCCCTGCCCTTTCCTCCTACTTGAAAGTTATTTTTCCCTTTTCTCATGTGTATCTCCAATTCTCTTTTGAAGTCTTTGTTGAATCTGCTTTCATCATTCTTTCAGACAGTGTATTCCAGCTCACAATATGCTGCGTTAAAAAAAATCTGGTCCTTTTGCCAAATTTTCCATCTGGGTCCCCTGGTTACTGACCTTTCTGCAAATGGAATCCGTTTCTTCCTCTCTATCAAATCCATTGTAATTTTGAATGCCTCTTTTAAATCTCCCCTTAGCTTTCTCTGCTCCAAGGAGAACAATCCCAGCTTCTCCAATCTCTTCTCATTAACTGAAGTCCTTCACACTAGTATCAATCTGGTAAATCTCCTTTACACCCTCTCCAAGGCCTTGACCATCCTGCCTGAATTGGACACCTTACTCCGGCTGACACCTCACTGCTTTTATAAATCATTGATTTTATATCTATGTGCAAGGGGCAATTGTAGAATCTTTGCACACTTTCTATAATTTCAGTTTACATGGTTGCATGTAAACTTTGTCCTGCCCAGCTATTCCAGTATTCATTGTATTGTGCTGTAGTTCTGGTTCTTGCAATTGAGCTGGATTAACTCCAGTAAAGGATGTACAATTTCCATCATATGTACATGTCTGTGTCTCTGTACCTGTGGTGTGAATCTTGAATCACTAGTAACAGTCTGGTTGAAGTACCACGTTTCTAGAATTGC